>NW_010407954.1:5343-13299 GCF_000710305.1 Buceros rhinoceros silvestris | reverse complement strand
CTGCGTGGGGCCGCTGCCATCAGCCAGCCCACAGCTCCCGTCCAGTGTGGACACCCACACCTGCCACCCTGGCTCTCCTGCAAGCTCCCCGTGGCCTCCCGGGCAGGATCCCCCAAGATCCTGCTCCCCAAGAAACCAGGGGAGTCCTGTGAACTGTGGGACCTGCTGCCTCTGTCCTTGGGCTGGCTGCAGCAAGGACTCTGCGTTTTCCCACAAAGCCGTGGTGCTCCTGAGCCCTTGGAGGCCAGCAGAGCCCTGTGCACGCAGGAGCAGGGACGATGTCTGTGCAGCTCCTTTATTTTATGGCTCTCATGAAATAAGCAGTTTAGCCACAGGTATTTCAGGGCTGTCTCCTGTGACATTCTCCTTACAATCAATCTTTCTTTTCCAGCTATGCACGGCAGAGTGAGTGGAGACCAAGATGCAGGCTGCCACTGCTACATCCTGGGCACACTGGCGAGCCAGTCTGGTATTACTGAGGCCCAGACAGAGCTGAAGAAGAAGGTGCTTCACACCCTCTGGGAGGAGGTCCTGCGGTTCCCATTAACGGAGGAGGAGGTGCCGGAGGGGACACTGACTCTCACCCTGAGGAACTGCGACAAGTTCTCCAGACACAGCATTGTGGGGGAGCTCAACCTGAGCCTGGCTGACATGCAGGGGTCCTTCGGGACGGCCCGGTGGGAAAGGCTAAAGACCCCAGAGAAGGTATGGACGCAGCTTGGTCAGTAGTCCAGAAACTCTAAAGATTAGTTGTTGGGATGAGAGCTCTCTTCCAAGACAGCTCCATGTCAGTGGGTGGGTTTATTTTTTGGAGCCAGGTTTAGAGGTGATGTGTGATGGCAGAGGTCCCTCAGCACGGCTCTGTGTGGTCTGTAGCTCTCCCTTTCAGAAGGCAATCAAAGGCCCATCAGCCCAGCCCTCCCACCTACAGCTCCTGGCAGTCAAATGTGTCAAACCCGCCCTCCTCCTCCCTCACTTACATGACAATCTGACGCTGGTATCTGTAATTCAGAGCCTGTGTCTAGAAGAAGGACGTGAGTTTCTGTGGATTAGCGATGCAGGAGCGTGGTGGCAGCAGCTGGAATACCAGAGCGCTCACAGAGCAGGAGCAGGGGCTCTGCCGAGCTGGGGCGGGTGGTGACACCCCAGGGAGCCTTCAGCTGGGAGCTGAAACGTTGCCCTGAAGACTGCTTATCCTTCCTGGGATCACTCCAGCAGAACTGTTCATTTGATCCCTCATGGCATTGTGCTGGTTTTCTGAAAGGTGAAGAGCTCCCCTCTCTTCCTTCCCCACTCCTTCCCAGCTGCACAGACAGGGAAGATGGAGCGAAGGACCCCAGCAGCGCTTGAAGAAGGTACAGGGGGTGCCTCGTGCACTCACTTCTTGCACATTTCCTCAGGAGCCTTTTCCCTGCCATGAACTAGCTCGTTCCTCCGGCAGCAGCAGGACTCACCCGCACGTCAGCAGGGCCATGCTGGTGTTGGTACAGGAACCTGTGGTACGCTGGCACAGGGTGAGGAATGCAAACCACCACCAGCACTGCTGCTAAGGGGCTGGAATAAATCATCGCCTGTCCCCGACAGGGGTGAGGGCTCTCCACCCAGCTGGCCAGACACAGAGTTAGCATTTCTCATCTCCCATAACGCTAATGGGGCCGATCACCACATGAATGCTAACAGGGCTGGCGGCTCTGAAGAGCTGCTGACAGAGAGAGAGGTGGCAAGAGGGCTGTCTAAATCAGTTTAATAAACTTGGAGCACAAAGCTAAATATTTTCCTAATAGCTGTGAATTGGTATGGGTTCCTGGTCTGCTGCTGTAAAAAGAGAAGTCCAAAAGAAAGGGCTCTAACATAATGATTTAAATTCCTTCTCCGAGATAGATGGAGCCCCCGGCACTGCTCCCCATTCTGCTGTAGCACCTGCTCTGGGAGCAGTACCCAGGGGACCACCCGTTCCCAGCACTGGTGGGTCACAGCGGTCACTCCAGGACAGCTGACAGAGTCTGACAGTGCTGGCTGCTCTGCCTTGGTCCAGCCTCACCATGGAGCACGGGACCAGGGCAGCGCGCACTTCTTCTCCCGGCTGACGGCACAAGGTTAGCGCTAATGGTGCTGCTGAGCAGTGCCCCAGATTTTGCTGAGGATGTGCAGCGAAAACTGAATTTGCGTCATCTGGGACCTGGGAGAGCCAACCATTGCACAGCCGGTTTATGCAGAGCTCCTGAATCATTCATCGAGAACCAGGGCGGGAGGGAGTGAGGAAGCGCTGATCAAAAGAGAGGAGCTATTTCTGACAGCATCCATCCAGGAACAAAGTCACTGGGCTTTGTTTAAAGTCTGACATTTCTGTGAAAAGCCACAAGCTGCAGAAATGTCATTGCTGCCTTCCCGGTAATTCTGCCCCGCAGAAGGGAAGGGAAGGAGCTGGGGGGAGCCCGCGGCTACCCAGGTCCTGTGGTTAGTATTCAGGAATCCGCGCTGCCGGGAGCAATGCGAGGCGCAGGTACTGCAGACCCACACCCTTATCTTGCCTTCCTTCCCTGCCAGGGCTTTGCTAAGGGCAGCGATGACGGGGCTCCTCGCACAGCACCATCCCTGCTGCACACAGAACTCCTCGATGAGCCCCCGACGCTTTTCATCCCTAGTGCTCGGGAAGGAAGCCGAAGCTCTGGGGGTGGTGAGAATTTGCAAGGTAGCAGCACAAAGTGCAAGTTATAAATTTAAGAGAAAAAAACCCCAAACAAATAAACCAAAACTCAGAAGGAAGGGGAAGGAAAAGTACCTCTGGCTTGGTGTCTTCACAAAAGCTCCACCACAGGCCAACCGTGGTAGGTTTTGGGTTCATGTGGGTATAGGCTGGTCAAAATCTCGACAGGAATGTCAGGAGCTGGGGAGCCACCAGCACTGGTGGCTGTGACATGTGTGTGTGTACGGCGCGTGCATTTGCGTGTGTGCCTGCACGTTCACAGAGCCCTGCCCCCCCCGCCCCCCAATCTCCACCGCATCTACCTGCGCCTGGGGCTACAGGAGCCAAATCCTTGCCGAGAGCTACAGAGCTGGACCTGGGAGATGCAGGGGGATAACCGCAGCTGGTGACTTGCCTGGAGGGTGGGTTGTATTGAGGTGGTGTTTGTGTCTGTCCCTCCGTGTACAAACACCCATTCTTCTGCAGAGGACACACAGCCGTTCGAATCTGCCTCTCTTTGGGTTTGGGGGTGTTTTTAAGATCTGCTTAGATTTAGGACAGGATTTATGTCAGTGAAATGCATGTGAGCCCATCCTTGCTGCCTGAGGGCACGACTGAAGGCTTCACCTGGGCTGGTTAGGGATGGGATTGCAGGCTCCCCTGCTAACGGCCTGCCACCTGATGTGTGCAGACAGGTAAGTCGTGCAGAGCAGACGGTGGTGACAGCCCCGCGTTCTGGAGAGTCGATCAGCTCCTGGGGAGCGTACAGGGGCCGGTCCTTGCCTGTTGCAAGTACCTGGGTGAAAACCTCATCTCAGATATTTGTGGCTGACTTAGAAGCATGAGCATGGAGCACGAGAATGGCCTGGAGAAGAGCAGTCCGTCCTGAAGCGTGTAAATCACGCTAAGGAGCCCAAAGGGAGTCTACTGAGTTGACACCGGCTTTCTGGGACTCTTCTGGGTCATTAACCTCACACTAAACCAGATTCCTGTCACAAACTCCTGCACACTGAGTGAATAACCGCTCCCCTTTTGCCCCCTCGCCGCAGGCTGGCAGCTCCACACACACCCGCCTGGGCTTTGCCTCCTTCCCCGAGGGCAGCCATGGCGGGGGTGCTGTGGTCACGTCCCTCTGCTCCCCCTTGGGTGCTTGTCCAGGGCCAGCAGGATGGAAGGGGAGAAAGGTCGGGGGGCAAAGAGGCTGCCATTAATGGGGAGAATGGGATAAAAGAAAAGGGGAAGAAAAGTGTGGTCCCCTGCACTGAATAAATATTCCACTAAAGGCCGGGGTCAGGAAGCAGCTACTCCCCAGGAACAGAAGCAAGCAGTAACTCACAGGATCAGGCCCTTACGAGTGGAGGAGCCCTCTCAGACTTTGCCAGGTTGATTTCCATCCAGTGTAACTGGAAGAGTCTCTCCTGCAAGGACAGGGAGATGACTTTATTGGTCCACCACCTTCCACCCATCACCTTGTGCTATTTAGTGTTCCTAATGTCATGGCCAAGACTGCGCAAAAAAAAAATCACCCTTCCTGTGTGTCCATTTCCAGGAGCCGTCCACGGGCCACGGGGAGGTCCTGCTCTCCATCAGCTACCTGCCAGCAGCTAATCGCCTGCTGGTGGTGATTATTAAGGCTAAAAATCTCCATTCCAAGCAGCTGAAAGATCTACTTGGCAACGGTGAGTAGGATAGCAAGAAAACAGAGACTGTTGTTTCTGCTATTATGTAAACCTAGAAAGAAAGTGGGAAGGGTGCTGTTTGACAGAAAAAAAATAGATGTTTGCCTTAGAAAGCCAAAAAGATTTGAATAATGTCTAAAAAGGGGTAAAACAACCCCCCAAGATGAATGTTTCCTGTGTTGTCTGAGTCTGGTGTCAGCAGTTAAAATTCTCTTGCATTCATTTTATTGCATGATCCTTAATATGGTGCCTCTCTCCATGTCCCATACAGATGTTTCTGTCAAGGTGACGCTGAGGCATCAGTCCCTAAAGCTGAAGAAAAAGCAGACCAAACGTGCAAAACACAAGATCAACCCTGTGTGGAACGAGATGATCATGTTCGAGGTGCCTCATGAGCTCCTGCGCGCCTCCAGCGTGGAGCTGGAAATGCTGAGCCAGGATGGGGCTGGGCAGAGCCACGTGCTCGGCAAGTGCAGCCTGGGCTTGCACGTCACAGGCACGGAGAGGAGCCACTGGGAAGAAATGCTGAAGAACCCCAGGAGACAGATAGCCATGTGGCACCAGCTCCACATGTAGGCTCCTCGTGATTCCCGCCAGCCGGATCTCCCCCGGGCCTCGGAGCCTGGGGCGATGAGCTGCATTTCACCTTCCACCTTCCCCTCCACAAAGTTGCTCAGCACAGCATTCTTCTTGCACCACCTCCTCCGATTTTCCTGCCCCATCTTAGGGAAGGAAACTGTCTGAAAAATGTATTTAAAGGACAATCTTGCACCTAGTCAAGTGGTTCTCTCAAACAAGGGGTTTGGCTGCCTGGATGACTCGAATTAGTTTTATTAGCCAGCCCACTGTCATTTCTGTGAGGTCCCTGTTTCCACAGAGGAGCAGAGAGGAACAAAGGTGTCGTGGAAATGTAAGCCACTCCTTGGCATCTGGCAGTGTCACCCCAGCCACCCGATGCGTGCTGGCTCCACAATCACAGCCACGTGGCAGGTGTTTTGCCAGTCAGGGTTTTTCACAACGCTTCACAAGACTGTGGGAAATGAGGATCACAGAACTAACCCTCCCTGCAGACCCGAAGTATCAGCCTGAAAAAGAGAGAAGTAGTAGAAAAAGATACAGAACTAAGGGAGAGGACAGAGGAGGAGGAGAGTGAGACAGTCGACACCATCATCCTGTGTAGCCTTTGGAGCAAACACTGCCAACAAGAAGTCAGATAATACCTCCCTTGACTTTTGTTTCCTGGAGTTTTTGATACCTTGCATTTAGGATTTGCAAAAGATGCTGAAACTATGATTGTCTGAGGATCCTTTAGCAGAATACCTTTATCTTCTGTGTTTCTACTGTGCCACCCAGCAAGACCCTAAACAGAGACAAAACCTTGTTGTTGATGTTACTTCCAAAAACTTAGACCAAATCTTCCCGCTTACTGCCATCTGTTCTGTTTGGGATTTTCTCTGCTAGAGCATTTCCAATACTCTAATTATTTTCCAGGCAGCATCTAAGACTAGGCAAAACAAGTGGGACCATTTCATACCTTAGCAGCTGATGGATGGTTTTGGTTTGACAGGAGACTATTGCACTCAAAGCCTCACACCAGCATCACTCGAAGACAGCCCTCGAGAACCGCCATGCATTTCATCACTTCCAGACAGAAGGAATTCACTGACCAGACAGTCTCCCCAGGGCTTGGTTTTCTGTGCGCACTTTCAAGACCTGACATGGCTAAAATGTTCCTGTTTACTGTCTTTTTTGTGTGTCTAGATGGACTGCAAGTCTGGCACTGGCAGTGATGATGTTATGACCCCATAAGCACACTGCATGTCCCACCATGTTATTTCAAGGAGTAGACACAGCTTTAAGGGACTTCCATGGGGACAAGGCATCCAAAAAATCTGAAAATTAGTTCATAGTTCATATAGTTCATGGCACTGAAAAACACAGAGAACTTCATACTTGCAGGGTCAGCTTGATCCTCTGGTTAACTCAAAATATTAAGCTAGGCTTTATCTAGTATCCATCCCACTTTGGTGGATTAGTCAGCCAAGTCCCGCAGGTTGTCAGGTGAAGGCTGCCATCCCGTTGGCAAAGGGAAACCACTGGCAGCAGTGGCTGAAAACTGGGTGACGCACCAGGAAGGGCTGTATGAACAGGGGAACGAAGTTCAGCTGGAAGCCTGGCAGTAGCGTGGCTGGGGTTAGTGGTGACACCGTTTAAGTGTCCCAGTGGGTAGCCAATTCTTAGTAGTTCCTATGTTCATGATGTGCCTGTAGACACACCTATAGACCTGGAATCTTTGCTTCCATTGAAGTGCAAAGCTCATTGCAATGTTGCCCTGCTCCACATACCGGTTCCTGGCAGCACTGCCATTCTTCCTCCTTTTTAGGATAGTGATACGAAGGGTAACTTCATGGTGTGATGCTGTTTGGCTGGCACCAGAGAGCCTGAAGTGCCAAATGCTTGCCTTGCTGCCAAGAGATTTCTCTAGTTCTGCCTCCTGCTTATTTTTATGAGCCTTTTAGAACGTCTTGGTGACGGACTGTAAACAGCATCATCTGCCTCTGCCCTTGGTGACCTTGGCATGTCCTGTCACTAGACAGCACTCCCACAGCATCCAGAGGAACAGCCCCTCGCCAGCTGATTTTGCTGCGGTAACATAATGTTCTCTTTAACAGCAGAAGACCATGTGTAAAGACACGGTTTAACCTCAGAGCCGTCTTAGGGCCAAGCGGTGCCCTCAGCACAGACGAGCGGTGCCATCCCCTGCTTTGCTGCCATGGGGTTAAATGGAGGAGGCAGAAAGAGCCCAGATGCCTGCTCCTTCCCGGCTGGTCCTCCTGGCTGTGGCAGTCAGGCTGGGAAGAAGGATGCTCCTCGTGTTCGGCACAGCCCAAATAGAGGCCATGGCTGGGGACGTACCGAGACGGCCGTTTGCTGGGCCGGGGCGGACAGCGGCCGATGTGAAGGGTGCTGGCTGCCAGGGCAGGACGAGTGATGTGGACGGGCGGGACCGGGGGGGACGTACCGAGACGGCCGTTTGCTGGGCCGGGGCGGACAGCGGCCGATGTGAAGGGTGCTGGCTGCCAGGGCAGGTCGAGGTCTGTGGACGGGCGGGACCGGAGGTGCTCTGTGCCAGCAGCTGTGTGTCACTGCACTCCAGGGCGCCTGTCCTCATCCTTCTGAAGCTCCTCGTATGGCCAGAGCCCAGCACACCAAGAGCCTGAGGTGCTGAGCTGGCCCAGCAGACAGACCAGCGGGGAGCTGGTGTGGCACATGACAACGGCATGAATAGAAAGACAAAGTATTTGGAGATGCTCAGTGCCACCATGTCAAGTGGCTTCCGCACCGTGAGCTGTGCGAGTGCCACCTCAGCTCAGCGAGGCCAGCGGACAGAGCCAGACGCCCCGGCGGCTTCCCGCTGCGGAGCTGTGAGCACAGGGGCACCAGCGAGCACCACACACGTGTCTTGAATTAAAGCTGCTGCTTCTGAACTGCATCGTAAGAGAGGAAGCAGAAAAACAACCATGGCAGTTAATGTTCTTAAGCTCTGTGTGTCATTGAGAGCAGCCGCCAGGCTCCCAGCGGCTGGGGTGA
>NW_010407954.1:2753-5215 GCF_000710305.1 Buceros rhinoceros silvestris | reverse complement strand
CCCTGCTGCTATAAGCCCGTAACGTGAAGGAGCTGGGAGCAAAGAGACTGTGGGGAGGAAGGAAAATGAGAGGGGGGGTGCAGTCTGCCTGCTCAGAATGGACACTCCTCTTCACACAGGGCAAGGACAGGGACCCAGTCCCTCGTCCAGAGACAGAAACCAAAGGACACGACTCCTGTAACGCAGCACGAGAGCCGCAGCTCCCGCAGAGCGCCCAGCGTTGCCGGGGAGAGGACAGAGGAAATGACTTTGACTGTACTGAGGAGTTACCTGGGTAAAACAAAGACTGCAGCCCTGTGCTGCTTTGCCTCGACCTGCCCGCAGCGCTGGATCCTCCCAGAGAAACAATCTGGCTGGATTTTAGGCATTTTGTGCTGCAGCAGAGAGATGAAAAAGCACAGCTCATTGACGGCCACTAGAACATCTCTGGGGTGTTTCAGACTCGTCACTCCCCTCAGCCCCTTCCCCAGCTGTAAGGGGGGGTGGCTGCAGCTGCCCTCCAGTCAAGGCAAGACTTTCTCAGAGCACAGCTTTTCCCTCACTTCTTGTCCCTGGCGTACAACCCTGCATGGCAATACCAGCCACGTCTGCTTTGAAAGCGGTAGTACCTCAGAAATCAATGGAAAATTCCCTTCCACAGGGTGGGAGAATCTTCAGGCTCAGCTATTCTCCCAGGCCTTGCTGAGCTTTCAGCTCCCCAAACAAAAGGACTTTGCATTTTGCTAGCACCTGGCAGCAGTGTCCGAGGACACCCAGGACGGAGGAGGTGGTAATGTGGGCTTGAGAAATCAGCCCAAGGTTTGCCCAGATTGTCCTGACATCTAAGGTGAGTTGAGCACGATGATGTGCAGGAAGAGCTGGAAGCTGAGGTGGCCTGGACCACGTTCCTTGCACTCTTACGAAGTTCCGTCCGTTTGAAGTGTGATTGAACTGAAGGGCAGAGCTTGGGCAGCATTTTCTCTGTGTTTCAGAATTTAGCTAAGTCTCAACGTGTATTTGGTTCCTTTGCTGAAAGATAAGCATGACGAGTAAATACTAATCCTTGACACTTTATGTCGTGTTCTCTGTTGGTCATAACCAAATTGCACAAGGACAGCAGCCGAGTGAAACCGTGCTTCGCAGCCTTCCAGCATGAGGAGGCTTTCCTGCTTGCTTGGTCCCTCGGTGTCCCGGTTTGGTGTTTGTTGTACAGAGCCAGGTGCTGTTTGTCAAGACCCCACGTTGTTCGCACAGTCCAAAGCACAAACACAGCGCATGAGGCTCGGCCACTGTGTCTAATGTTACAGCACAACACGTAAATCACCCCGAGTAAATGACTCCAAACTCTACCAACTGTGTCTGCGTTGTTTACTCCAGGGTAAATCCCCTGGTGGTACAGTGGTACAAAGTGGTACAAAGCACTAGGGCAAGTCACCAGAGGGTCCTCTGAAGGTGTTGTCGGGGATTGGGGGTGTGATGAGGAGGGGAGCAGGCAGCAGTGGAGTCCTACCCTGGCCAAGCATAGGAGATCTGTGGGCTTTCTCAGCGAGGTGGCAGCTAAAGAAAGCTGGAAAGGCTTTCCTGGAGCTGTGAAGAGGCTGGGGAAGAGGGTCTGGGAATCAGGGTCCTCCCAGATACTGACTCCATCTCTGAAACAAAACGGCGAGGTGAATTTGGACTCAGCCTCTTGGCTGATCTCAGTACTTTCAAGGTGCTCTTAAGGAGGCACGTCTGTAAGGAGGAGTTCCTGCTTCACTGACCCGATACCATCACTGGAATTAGCTGCTTCCTGACAACACTTCGAGATCAAAACCTGCACATGAAAGAAAGAGAAAACAGAGGTTTGGGGCCGACTGGGGAAGTCTGTACCTCGCCGACAGTTTGGGGGCACTCTGTCACCCATCGCAGTCAGACTGAAGGCACAAGGGGACACAACAAAGCATGTCTGCCGGCTGCTGCTGGCTTCGCACGGGGGGCTGCCTCCCGCCCGCCAGCTGCACGGTGAGACGGGTGCTCTGGGAGCAAAGGAGCTGTGTTTTTGCCGCAGAGGGAGTTGAACACGGGTGCCAGGGACAATCCTTCCTGTGCAGGGGATTAGGGCGGGTTCCTCGGTAATCCCCAGGCCAGCATATTGAAAAGCAGCAACAGCCACCGCAGAACCACTCTTGTCTTAACTCTGCTGCTCATTGTCACTTGGGGCTTATTAGGAGCTTTTTTCCCCCCATGGTATTTAAAAATTAAAGAGAGACTGGGTTGAACACGGGTGCCAGGGACAATCCTTCCTGTGCAGGGGATTAGGGCGGGTTCCTCGGTAATCCCCAGGCCAGCATATTGAAAAGCAGCAACAGCCACCGCAGAACCACTCTTGTCTTAACTCTGCTGCTCATTGTCACTTGGGGCTTATTAGGAGCTTTTTTCCCCCCATGGTATTTAAAAATTAAAGAGAGACTGGCCCGTAATCCTCTGTCTGCCAGGAGAGCAGG
>NW_010407954.1:550-2372 GCF_000710305.1 Buceros rhinoceros silvestris | reverse complement strand
CCCCTCCCCGTCCCCTCGGGGCAGCCCTCCCACCCCCGTGTGCCTCCGCAGGGACCTTCAGTCTCCCTAGAAACGGGCGGCTGACAGCAGCACAGAGAGCACGCTTGTTTTTCCCCTGGAATCAAAACAGCTTCAAGCCGGGGACTTCAGAGAGCCGAGAAGTCTAGCGAGCACATATGCTGCTCTGCGGGAGCCTTTGATTATCCTTCAGATATTTTTAGATCTCCTGGTAAACGAGCTGTGGCTCCATTTGTGCAGCAACAGCTCTGCAGCAGCTGCCTCTGGTCCCCTGTGCCCGCCGCTCCCTGCCACTGTGGAGACGGACCACGGCACCAACGCCCGCCCCAGCCTCGAGGGGCACCCCTTAAACCCACCCCTCTGCTCAGCTGTCTCAGGAGGGGCAGAGAGGGATGACGGTGCCCAGGAAGCCCCGCAAACCCCCTCTGGTGATGCCTGTGAGACCCCAGCATCGCAGGCACCACGCTCCTCCTCTTACCAGGAAGAAATGACACGTTGGGGTTTTTTTGCTAAATCAGATTTTAAGTGCCAGCTGCTGACAAGAGCTGTCTCCGTGGAGCACGTCCAGCACGCAGCAGAGCGGGGAGGAGCGCGCCAGGCTCTAGTGCTGTTACAGCCCTCACGGGGGGACTCTTTACTCCCCTTGTCACTCACATGGACGGAGACCCAGCGGTCCTAGAAACCAAGGGCACCTTGGGCCCGAGGTCAGATGAATCTGTGCCGGTTTCCCCGCTGACTCCGGCTCGGACCGTGCGCTTCGCTTGGAGGGCTTGGGCTGGTAAGTCCTTGGTCTGAAGCCATCAGCGAGGAGCCTGCTCACCGCCCGCAGCGGCGGTGAGTGTCCACAGCACAAAGCCACTCCAGGCAGTTAATGACAGCCAGCAGCGCGCTTCACACGCCGCTCTCGCTCTTTACACACGGCTGAGCTGCTGGAAGCAAAGCCCCCTCCTTCGTGTGCCACTAATTGACCGGCAAAGGCAGAGCCCCCAGACGAGGTCTGTGCCGCTGGCTGCCGGGTGTCCCGCAGACCCGCAGCCTTCAGCTGGAGCTAAGCCCTGAAAAGCTCGGGGATAGTGCTGGGCTTGCCTGCTGCTCAGAAATCGGCGACTTTGAATCACTGCAGACAAAGCTGCCAGAAATTGGTAAATTGTTTGGAGGACTTGGACTGCTCGATGACTTTGAGGAAGTCCCTAAAAGCAGCTTTATCCCTTGGATCACTAATTCTGGGCTATTTTCCCTTGAGTCTGGAGATCACCTCTTGCTTCCAGCCTCTGTGGCTGCTGGTTCAAACTGGGGGCATTCACCTGAAACCAGCGTTTCCGCTCAGCCCGTCACCCCGGGGACTGAGCTCCGCACACGCTGCCTCGGCCCAGAGCCCTCCCAGCCCAAACCTCCACAAAGGCCAGACTTTCCACCCCATTTCCCTTCTTTGGGAGGATGAGCAAACTGCGCAGCCCTGGCACTGGTAACCAGAGCAGCCACCAGTGAGGCCCGGCTGGGCGCTGGACTAGGGTCTGAGACCAGGAGCATCCCTAGGGCAGTGGAGCCTCAAAAAGGGGGAGTAAAGCCCTTCTGATACCGTGTGTGTCCCCTGCATTAAACGTTTGCTGGGGGGCTGAACTGCTCGCCCACCTCGTGGGTGACCCGCTGGGATCTGTTCCCAGGGTCATGTGTCACTCTGAGAGCCCTCCAGAGCCGCTCTGAAAAGCGCCAGTCCTGTCCACAAGAGCTTCCCCTCCACCCCCCAGGCTCAGCAGCACTGTGGGTACCACGCTGGCACCCGGGCCGCCGGTGCACGGCCTCC
>NW_010407954.1:0-399 GCF_000710305.1 Buceros rhinoceros silvestris | reverse complement strand
CCTCGTCCCGCATCTTCTGGGTCCCCCCACTGAGGCTCCCTCATTTACACCCCTCATTTACAGCCGAGAGAGCAACTGTTGGAGCTGGAAGGGTTTTTTCTGCCTGTGCCCGGCACACTGCAAACCTGTGCGCGTCCTCCCTGCCCGCGCTGCCGCGCAGACCCGGCTGCAGGGACGGCCAGCCCGTGGCCCTGGCTCTGCCCCTCTGCGGGGCGACCTTTAGCGGAGCCAGCCAGGTAGCAGCGTGTCCAGCCTCGGCAACTGCTTGGCGAGGATCGTACAGAATTAGCAACCCAGCTGGATAAATTTAAATGTTTTTTTATTAACAATCATTTTACATTACAAGGATAATATGACAAAAGGAAGGTTCTCGTGTACATACTATGATATATCAACATA
>NW_010407953.1:4961-25703 GCF_000710305.1 Buceros rhinoceros silvestris | reverse complement strand
GGGGTGGGCGTGGGGGGGGTGGGGAGGGTACTGGTGTTTTCTCAGAGCAGTCCTGGGAGCAATGGGAGACAGACCACGGTCTGAAGACTTCTTGCTGCCTGGCCTCTCACACCAAATGCCCTGTGAGATGGAGAAAGGTTAGGCAGTGGGACTGGCTGAGACCCTCCATTCATGGCACAGTCTGGCCCGACACATTTGCAGTGCTGCACAAAGCCCTGCTGAAGGCCAGGGAGAAGCCTGACCCTGGCAGGACACTAATACCTCACAGGGACTGAGAAAGGACCGCAGGCTTTGAGGGTGTGAAGTCCTGGCCAGGTAATCAGGGCTTTGCACCCTCACACAGAGGGTCTGAATTCAGCATCCGTCCCTGCTGCAGGTGCCCAGGTGACCACACGTGTCTCACCAGCCAAGCACACACCTTGCATGCCGTCCTGCTCAGCAGCGTCTTTGATGTTGGTCCACAGGGGCAACAACACCAGGGTTAGCAGAACAAAGACGGTGAACCATAAAAATGCGCTGCAAACACCTCTCTCTGCCTCAGCCCCAGAGCCTCTCCTGAAAGCCACTTGAAAGGTAAAACCTCTTTCTTCCTATCTGGCATCTCCTCCAGGATGTCAGCACTGCGCAGAGCTGAATTAGCCCCCGTGCCTACAGCCTGTGGTCAGGACGCCGTGGTATTTCCAGTGCACCCCTCAGTTCAAGCTGAATAGCAGAACCTGGAGGAAGAAAAACAACGTGCAAAGCAGGACTTACAACCTCAAGTGCTTTCTAGAAAGCTTCTGTGTGATAAGCCTCAAACGGAGGAGTTAGGGACTAGATCAGGCTGCCTCCCTGGCGTTCAGAGAGCAGAGTGGTTTCGTTACTGCTCTCTGCTTACAGTGGCTTCCTGACCCTCTTTGGGATATATTTATTGTAACTTGGACATGCATTGTGCAGTCTGCAGGATAAAAATAGCTGCAGTGCCTATTTCTGTTAGGGCAGAGCACACCAAACCTTTGTTTACCCACTGCCTTTGGTTTAAATATAGCAGGAGGCTGAGCACTCGAAAGCAGAGGGAATCTGTGTGACGTTAAATCCACCCGGCTAATTTTAGATACTTCTCTGCAGCACGCTGCCAGTGCCGGGGGAGATGTAGATGCGTGGGTTCACAAAGTATCTCTCTGGAGGAGGAAGGGAACGATCCAGTGTGTGCTGTTACCAAAGCTGCTGCCTTTGGCAGCCTCTGCCTGGACAAAGCGAGCGTCCCAAAGCTGCTCTTTGGCTTTAGGGGGAGCGTTCAGAACCCCGCATCGCCACCCCTAGATGGGCTGCTGGGAGTGTGTGTTGCAGGGTGAGGGATTCTCGTTTGTCAGATGTGGTGGTTACAGCGTGAGCTTTCAGGTATCAGTGGGAAGGGAGTGTTCCTCTCTTATTTTAACCCCCGACTCCCGGAGTCTTGAGATGCTGGAGGACTATCAGCCTGCTTGCTGTGTGCAATGTAACTGTAAGGGAATTCGCAGCCTTGCTGCCTGTGGGAAAAGCTTGGAAATAGGACTCTGAAGGTTTAGAAATCAGATGCAGAAGAAGGAATCAAATACAAGTCTCAGTATGGTTCTACCCTTTGTTCCCATGAAATCAAACCCCATGTGATCACGAATCCCTGGCCTCTCCCTCGGGGTCTCACTCACAGCAGGGACGGCATCATAAGAAATGGCATGGCCCAGCACTTGCAGAGACCCACTGGGATGCAGAAGAAGTGGTTTCTGATGGGTGAGCCTGCAAGACACAGCGCAGCCGTGCCTTTGTTTCTTCACTTGCAGAACGGACGGCCTCAAAGGGTTTCCTTCCTCAAAGGGTCACGCTGAAGTTTCAAATGTGCTACAACTGCCCTGACATGAGGGAAGTGTTTCCAGCTGCAGACTTCATGTCCCGATCTGTACCCATTGTTCCTCTGCAGCTTTGGAGGTGCTGAGGTTGTCGTAGTGTTTTGATGAGAGGCTGTAGAAGTACAAAGCACTGAGACCCGGGAGCAAAAAACTGTTTTGTTAGGAAGGTGATGTATATCATGTCATTTCCAATGCCACTCACACGTGTTTGCTCCAGAGCTCCCGGCCAAGCCCCAGCGTGCCAGGACACCCCAGCCAACACTGAAAGCTGTGTCTGACTGTGAGGCTGCTCTGATTGTGCCTGTCCTTTCAGATGGGACCGGTGAGCTCTGCAGCACCGGTCGGCATGTTCTGACCTGCTCAGGTCAGTGACAACCCTTGTTAAAGGCAGGTGGCTGCTTCCAGTGTTTGCTGCCCAGATTATAAAACACACTGAAATTAAAGGCAGGTGCTCAGCTAAGGTAAGTCAGCACAGGCTGGCTTCCTTCAGTGGGGAGAGGTGCCGTTACACCACGGGAAGAGCCGGCCCGTTTCCTGTAAAGGTTTCTATTTTAGGGGAACTTTGATGCACTGGCTGTATTTAGTTATTTATTTATTTATAACATGACTGTTTACTTGAATCCAGGATAATCTCACGTCAGAAATAACTCTGCATATTCTCAGAGCTGTTTCAGGGAAACAAATCAATTTTTAAAGCTGTTCCAACTAATTTTTTCAGTGACTTGATGTTGGTGTCACATCCAGTTCCTGTGTGAAACTCTTTGAGCTTAAAAAAATCCCTGTTTAGAAAAAACATCTCAGACTGTTGCTCACCAAAGGTATAGCAGTCCTGGGAGAAAGGAAGGACGCCTTTAACACAGTTTTTCTTTCCTGTTCTCATGCCAGCATCTTCCAATCAATGTGTGTGTCTGAGCAGGTTTTGTTGTTTGGTTTACTTTTTTTCTTGTCTCCACCCACTCGGATGAAGCTCAACTATCAGAGGTGCAAATGTCTTGAAGCCACAACATCTGAATTTGGTTTGAATCCTTTTATTTTCCCAGTTAAGTAATGTTTTAGTGTCCTGAAAGGCAAAACGTCTCAGTAACAGCAACACGTCCATTTGGGAGAAGCCTCTCCCTGGTTTGTGCTCCCTGAGCACCAGCTGCGCCCCTCTTTGCTACCCTGAGTGCACCATCACCCCGCAGGAATCGACAGCCACTTCCAGTGTCTTCATCTTAGCAAGCAAATCAAAGGTGTCCCTCAGGTTTCCAACAGCTGGCAGGACAGCTGCTGCCCCCATCCCCCCGAGGAACTCGCCAGCCACTTCCAGTGTCTTCATCTTAGCAAGCAAATCAAAGGTGTCCCTCAGGTTTCCAACAGCTGGCAGGACAGAGGAAAAAACCAGCCCAGCTTTTGGCTGAATACGCTCTTGCAGTGCAGCATCAGGCAGCCGGCCGTAATTCATCCCCAGCTCTATCAGGTTTCCAACAGCTGGCAGGACAGAGGAAAAAACCAGCCCAGCTTTTGGCTGAATACGCTCTTGCAATGCAGAATCAGGAAGCCGGCCGTAATTCATCCCCAGCTCTATCCGTCACATCCGCTGGCTGTTATTAACGAGGATGTGTGCGTGCAGCGGCAGCATGGACGAGCTGGAAGGGGCTCCCCTCTCCTCAGCGCGAGGCTGCGGAGAGGCCGTCTGTCTTGCAGCTGCCATCCCCTGCCTGCCGCTCTGCTGCCAGGGCCCCCCGCCCCACTGCCTCCCTCCTGCTCCCGGAGGCACATCTGCTTCGCTGCTTGCGCCGCCACTTCTGATGTGCTCCCATCACGGGTTTTAAAGAGTCCTCGTGCTTTGAACTGGTTGTTAAAGGACTGGGAGGTTTTCAAGGGATGGAGGGGCCGTTCTGGTGGGTGGGGTGGGACCTGGGCAGCAGTCAAGATAAAGGATGTGTAGGAAATGGGTATGTGGAGTTTAGGACAGGTTGGAAGCACCCTGCTTGGCAAAGCTGAAGGACTTTGAGAACGTACTGTGAGCAGAATAAATCCTGCAGCAGCATATGTCAGTGACGTTGCACTCCTGCAAACCACCGAACACAAGGCAAAGCCCAGGGAAATGTCTCTTCAAGGGCAGCCTGTCTCAGAAAGCAGCCTCTCCTCTGCGCTCGCTGTATGATGGCAGAGCGGATTTGGTTAGTGATAGAACCCGCAGGTGAAATGTGATGGTTTTAGCATCACTGGAACTGGTGGGGCAAGAGTTTCTGTGCCTTTTGAGTGTTTAGAAGGGAAACCTTCTGCCTTTTTTTCCTTAACGCCAGGAGCAGGCACCCAAAATAGCCCTTTCAGGTGCTGCTGGTGGGTTGGTGCAGTCTTGCCTACACTGCTTCCACACAGAGAAGAAGATGGGCTCAAGGAAGCATCACTAAACACCTGGGTGAACAAGAAGTTGTGCTGAGCTGTCACTGTCCGTGTTGCATCTGCTGAGATAATTTCCCAAACCAAGCTGGTAGATGAGACTGCCGAAGAGCAGGACAGGGACTGGGAACATCTCCTGCCCTCGTTGCAGGGAGGAAGCACAGCAACACTGGGCTGAGCAAAGAATTAAAGGAGCTTTTCCCCTCTAAGACAAATTTAATGTAATTTAAAAAAAGGCTAAAGAGAAGTATTACTGGCAGAATCCAAAGCAAATGACTTTGGAAAGGGTGTAATGAGACTGGTGCTCTCTTCCTATCCACTTCAGCCAGATAAGAAGATTTTAGCTTGTGATGGGCCAAGGGTCTCCTTGGGAGCTAATGCAGATTTTGAAACAGAAGCCAGGAGTCCTGCAAATTCAAATCCGTCCACACTAGCCCCATATTGTGGCAGAACAATTTACTCGTGGATGCATCTTCAGCCAAACCTACTTATATTAATGAAACTGCTTGGTTCATGGACAAGATATCAATGAAGAAGGGAAAATGTAAAGCTTTTCTGTCCCCAGACAGACACCTAAAAAGAAACGTCTTTGTGTACCTGAGTGGAAACTGGCAGTAACTAAGGGGTGTGCTAGAGGGACCATCCGCAGCACTCTCAGCCCTACTCTCTGTCGTTCTGAAAAACGCACTGAGCAAAAGCTCCTGCCCTGATCAAAAACCTTTGTCCTCGTGCCCTGAGTCTTCCTCACCACTGTGACAGCACTGTGAGCGCCAGATGCACAGTCGCTCCCCGGGACATGAGGACACATACACACACACACTGGCGGCCAGCTAAGGCAGCGCAGGGTTTGGATTGGTCATGCAGGGCATGTCCCATCTCCTCGGGTGAGTTTTGCACTCCTGACCTGCCAGGAGGATTGAACTGGGCAAGTGTGACTCTACCAGTTGGGTAGACCTGGTAGACAACCAGTCCCTTGGCAGACCAGAACTGCTGGAAGCGAGGCTGTGCCTGGGCATTGGTGAAGCCGCATGCCGTGCTGGTGCTGAGCTGCAATGACTCCACCGCTCCCAGCACACACAGCAAGTTTGGGCACATCCACATGGGTCAGTGCTGTGCAGGTATCTCCTCATCAGGACCGCAGTGACGACAATCCTTGGAGGGGCATCCTAAGAGCTCTGTGATGCTTGAGGGGGACATCAGGCCTACACGAGGGTAGGATTCAGCCTGCGCAGCTCGAGCTGTCCCCCACATTGGTGTCAAGGCTCACTCACTCATATGTCAACAGATTTGTGTGCTACAAGGTCTTTCTGCTTTGCAAACACAGCCATGTACCGAGGCTTTCCAAGTGATTTTCTTGAGCATTGCCAAGAGGTGAACAATTCCCACACGAAAAAGCTTTCTTTTTTTTTTTTCCCCTGTTAAACTGTTAGAGCTCCTGCCAGATGGCGACATATGAACTTGCAGACAAAAGCAGTTGTGAAGCATCTCTACGGAAGACATGGCTGTGGTTGATGGTGAGAGCTAGCACGCATGTGAACACCACAGCCCAGGTATGGGCAAGCCAGAGGAGAAAGATGGTTGCAATCTGTAGGAGCTGCTGAATGGAATTTGGGGAGCCGATGGACAAGTGCCAATTTCCAGGAAATAATAGAAGCTTAATCTGAAGTAGGGAGCACTTTGGCAGAGCAACGATATCTGTAAATGCCCAGCATCTGTAAATCTGCTTTTGATGTCAAAGGGTTTTCATGTGTTCTGCGAAGTAAAACATTGACTAAATTATGACCTATTGGAACCTCCTCTGATGACTGCTGGAGCGCTGGCAGGCAATAAGAAGGGCTGCCGAGCTTTTCTGCTCAAGTTGGATTCCAGCAGACATTAAAGAAATGATTGAATTAATTGGCTATAGAACAAGGTTCAGAAGTTGTTTAGAGAGAGTTGTGAGATGGGTGGCTGTTAGGGGGTTTTTTTGAATGCAACCAAATGTAGAGAAACCTGCAATTTTCCACAAGTGTTTAAATGTTTCCCACGCTGGGTTGACGGCACACTTTGCAGAGGTTCTGGCCTTTACTCTCATGCACGTAAGGTTAAGGATTTCATACAATTCTACTCATTCAATCAGTGCTTTCTTGGTTTTCCAGCTCTGTCTCTGTCCTTCACAGCTGTTCAGTGTCACATCTGAAAGGCTGTTAGAAGAGGGACCTTCCCAGACCTCAAAAAATGCTGAAGCAGTGAGAAAGAAAATGGTCCACAATATATTAACTTGTCCCTGCTGCAAGGTGTGAGTGCTTGGGTGTCCCCAGCCCCAGTGCAGCATCTCGGTAGGGTGCAGGGGGTTGCGTGAGGGAAAGGCACTGGGGATTACTGAATTCTTGCCCAACTGGCTCAGGGAGAAGGGCCTTGAAGGGCTAACTCTCCTCCCTGTTGGATGATGAAGTTTTCTCTGAAGGACAGACGGGACCCTTGGGTTGGGCCGTGGTGGTGCCTGCTCTGGTTCAGATGTCTCCAGTAGTGCTGGGTGGGAATTTTCTGAAGCTACTGTTTTCATTAGGAAATGACCAGTGTCAAAGCTAAAATTTTGGCTCCCACTACAACTAAATTCAAGTGCAGGGTAGGAATTACAGCTGGAGGAAACCACTCATCCTTTTACCTTCTCGGGGTGCAATAACTGGGTCAGTGCCGAAAGCAGTCTTCTCTCGAGCTGTGGGTCAGACCTCCTCTCTGTCTCGCTCGGAGCAGTGACTCGAACGTCAGCCTTCACTCACCTCGGAGAGTTTCCTTAGCGTGTAATCACCTGGGTGATCTTGGGCTTTGCCAGAAAATGAAAAGCCCATGTGCTCCTTCTAATGCCAGATGGGAAAATCTTTCACATGCCTAAACCTTTTTCAGAAGAGGAAAAATAATCTCAAACATCTAGGACAGGATTTTTTATTATTATCATTACTTCAAGCCAAAATAATGCACGGCATTACATTTAACGCTGGTTGACCAGAGAGGAAAATCGGTTGCTTAGAGTATAATGAAAAAAAATTCTAACAATGCATGAGGAATTCTATAATAACAGACCTACTCAAGAATTTGAGTGGCATGAGATGTGAAGTGTACTGTTACTTTAATTGTATTTTTATGCAGACATATTCAATTCCTATTAGTGCCGGAGTTGTGTTTGCATTTGTCTGGAGGCAAAGAATTACTAGTGGACAGTTTAATCAGGATGAAAGAAGGAAAATAAAATTAATGTAGCATGCGCTGGGCTCAGACATTTGTGTTGGAAGATTTTTCACATGTTTATTGTGTGAAGCTTGGTCCTGTTTATTTTAAAAACCTGAAAATGAGGGTTCAATGATTTCAGACTGGAGTTAGCTTTGCCAGTCATTCAGTTCAAGGGCTGAGGTTAGTAAATGAGTAATTCTAGTTTGCCTAAAAGCCTTTGTTGGTAGTCAGCTCCAGTCAAGAGCTGGAGATGTTGCCGCTTTACTCCTGTGTAAATCCACCCATCCGTAATTTATATAATTACTGCTTTGAAGCCAAATGCAGATGGGATCCTGCTGGGCTGGGTAGCCTGTAAATACCTTAGAGTATTTAGTAAATGCCCTGAAATATTTCATAGCTGCATAGGACAGAGCAGAAAGTGGAATTAACTTGCCCATGTCCTGCCAGTGGCTGGTCTGGGTGGGGAAACCCAAACTGGGGCTGCCTGGGCCAGATGTTTGCACCTGTATGGTTGCAGCGGGGGTCAGCAAGATGAGCCACGCTCCCGGGGGAAGGTGGTTCCTTCTGTTCTCCGATAGACACCTGAGATGGATATGTCAGATGAGTTGTGCCCCATAGTGGTGTCTACTGCTCTGTGGAGAGAGAGTAGAAAGATTATGAAGACAGGTGGGGCTGAAGGCTGAAATCTACCTTCCAGGTGCCTGAAGCGGATAGAGGTGAATCCCACCATGTCTCCTGACACCCTGGGCAATGGCTGTGTTGTCAGACCAGCTCTGCCCGTGCTACTCATGCACTGAGACCTCCAGTCGATACCGACTGCAGTGACTTTGTCAACACTGTCAGTGCAGTACTTTCTGCAAACACTGAATTGCCTGGAAAAAATCATAGCTGGAATAAAGGGGAAACTGTAGAAATGTATTCTGGCAAGTGGTAGAATTTGTGTTTATATTCCTATCAGCTCTGGCTTCCCTACAAGAATCCAGCCCTGACATGATCAGTCTGAGAGGAAGAATTTTCTTTGCTTGGCCTCCATCTATTTTACCATTTAATGCTGAGTCTGTTTAGTCAGGAAGGAGTTGCTTCCAGACTGTGCCGTCAATAAGCGATTCATCTTGTCCAAGAGCAAATTAAGTAGAGTGAATAATTAAATGGAAGCACTCAACCAATATTTCTCAGAGTTCTCTTAAACAATTCCCCACAGTATCCTTGCATCCCCCCCCCCATCCCCAACCCCAGACAGCTTCAACCCATCTATTCAGCAGCACTATGTCCGACGTCAAGTCCAGCCCATGCCAATGCTGGCCAAGGGTTATTACCATCTGGGTGGTCAATGGGAAAGGGTTGGTGGTCTAGCTTGTTCCTATGGGAAATCTTCTAGACCACAAACCTCCCACTCCATTCAGCCACTATTAATAAGACCTCCTTGCTGGGAATGGATTGGGATTCATCGGGCAGAGTGAATAAGCTTGCCAGAGGACACGGCTCTTCTGGGAGAGAGGCGAGCAAGTGGGTTGGAAGCTTTTCATGACACTTCCTCATGGCATTGCTGCCCTTCAGTGAGACATGGGTGTTCCCCCCTCCAGCACTGCCGGTCTGGCAGGCTTCCCCATGTGAGCAGGGGCAGTTAAAGGGAAATGTTAAATGAGGATTTTAAGCCAACTGATTGCATCTGGAGGCTTCAGACAAGGATGCTCATGCCTTTTCAGGTGAATGTGGGGACGAATGAGACATGTTGTACAGGCTGGGAGGCGCAGAGGGTGTTGGTTTTACACGGCAAGCACTATTCACTGAGAGGAGGCTGAATCTGAGCCATCCCAGGAAAATTTATGTGTGGGCTTCAGAGGCTAAACAAACAGAAGAGGTTTCTGCAAGCATGAAGAGCCACCTCCCTCCTTTCCACTTCCATGTACCTTGGCAGGGCAGAACCATGAGGAGGCAAAGCACAATGAGCTAATTAATAAGTCCTCAGTGAAGGGACCCCCCCACTCCAGTTACCCTGGAAACCGCAGAAATAAAACTCAACTGGGGTCTGAGACTCGAAGAGCTGAGGCCACCTGAGATCTCTGCTGTGGAGGCCCGGGGTAGAACATGCTGAAATGTTGCTGAGTGATCTTGAAGGTGTCTTGAAAGGTGCAAGGGACCCTAACAGTGATTGTTGATTTAGTTGTAAGGAAGATTCTGGAAAGCAATGAAACCAGGTAAAAGATGAAGGGAAGGGGAACTTCTGTGCTAAACTGTTGCTAGAGTTCGTTTGGAATTTTTCAGACAAATGCATTTCAGCAGAAAATGCCGATGTGTCAAAAACCAAACCAAAATACTCTTCATGGGATTTAGAATCATAGAACCATTTGGGTTGGAAAAGACCTTTAAGATCATCGAGCGTAACTGCAAATTTAACCAATCTTGGAAAATATTTTAGAGAAAGGCAGGAGGAGTCTCATGTCTGCATACCCCTGGCCAGGTTATCGTTTTTCAAGAGGTCAGTGCCAAGGGATGTGGAAATCCCAGGATCAAGTCACAACTTCAAATGGACATCTGAATGCAAAATGGAGCACCTCTGGTAGAGAGTTTAAGAGGGACAGCCAAAAGCCCCCCGGTCTCTTCATCATTTGGTATGGACACACCAGTAATGGAGACTTGAGCCCCAGCCTCCCAGAGCAGGGCAAAAGCACCCTGCCACCATGCTGGGGCTTGGCCAGGACGGTCATTTCACTTCGTTTTACAAGATGGAAGCTCTGGGCTGTGTCTCACTGAAGAATGGGGAACCTTTGGAAATCACAGAAAGTTTTAATGGGACTCAGAAACCTTTTCCTGCCAAGCTCTCGTTTCCACCACGTTATAATAAGCACACTGAGAGGGAAAGGAGTGGGAAAAAAAATCTTGACTTTCCCATAACGCTGTTGCTGTCAGACAGGCAATTCTTCACCACCGTGGATGCCACTATGACACAATTCCTAAGCTGAAAGAGGCCCAGCGGAGTGAACGATACGCCAGTTGGGAAGATAAGGAACTGCAGGACATTACCCGGAGAGATATAAATTGTACTAATCTATTTATTCTCTTGTCTGTGAGGTCCTTGTAGTAAACAGGGAGTGCTGGGAAGCAGGTAAATCCTGACACATCATTTCTCATTGTCCCCAAGGGATGGTGAACAATCCTAGCGCAGCAAGGCAGACAGGCAGGAAATGTTTCCTAGAATACAAACAGTGGGAGCCAGTACATAAAGGCTGTGAAATCCTTGTCAAAACATAATCAGTAAAAAAAAACGCTAAAGCAGAGACCAAGCCAGAGGCACGCAGGCACGGATGTAACAGCGTGAAGAAGGATGAGGGAAGAATGTAATGAGCACCTGCAGGAAAGGGAACCAGAATCACAGAATTGTTTTGGTTGGAAGAGACCTTTAAGACCATCAAGTCCAACTGTTAAAACTTGCCCCTTAATGGAGGTGAGTGACTTCTGTAACAGCAGCATACGATCCGGCACGCAGGGGCAGACAGGGGAGCCTTCCGGAGGTCTGCCATGCACCTTCATGTCGGATGAGAACCAGAGGTGTAACTCTGCTAATCACTCAGTTTACTGAGTCTGATGATGCCCTGGGCCATGTTTTTCTGCCTTTTCTTAGGAATTCCTGCTTGCACATGAAGGTTGATCCTTCTGAAGCACCTTTAAGACCCAGAAATGTTAGACCTGGCATGGAACTATATTCCACTGCAAACTGGCAGTGCTGGAGCTGATATGGAGCTCAACCAGCAGGTAGACCATGGTCCCAGGTCTAGCTGAGATAACCACTGGCATGCAGACATCACACCTCAGTGCCAAGCAGGGACCCAAGCCAGCTTCCTAATGTTCACGGAGAGCTACACACCACCCAGGCACCACACTGAGTCAAACAGTCACAGATCACACAGGCGCCAGATCAAGGTGGCTTAATTCCTTCTGGACTTTTCACTACTTGTCTGAAGTGGGAGGTAGTCATTGACCTTGGACAAATTGTGGAGATAGCAGGATGCTGGCAAGGACATTGACAGCCCTGGACAGCATCCTCCAAACGGGCTAAAAAGCCAGCAGAGTTTGAAGAGGACAGAGGCCACCAGCTTATGAGGTTCAAGCTGGCAGCTGAATCCAGACAGTACAGAGAGATGAGTGAAAAGGAAAAGACCACCTGGAGTTGTGACCACCCTCTCCATCCAGGTCTGTGCTGTTCAGCAGTTTTGCTGCTCCATTTCCCTGCTCCTTGGTCCCTCACCCCGTCGTTCTGCTTCCCTGCCTGGAGCATAGCTCTGAACAGGCATCTGCCAGGTGCAGCTTGCACCTTCGTTGACTTTTGACTGTTTGAGATGGGGAAATGTGTTCTCCAGCCCTCTGCTTGACTTTCCGCTTCCCCATGGCAGTCAGAAGCTTCACGTTGTTCGGTGACCTTCTGAGGGACGAGCCAGTAAATATCTTCCTGGCTAAATAACGAATCTAAAAATCAATTTGTGGAGAGGTTAGAAGGCAATGAGCATACAAATTAACTGGTGGATGAGTAATACATTTATATCTCGAGGATCCAGTTAGCTTCAAAGCACACAAATTTATGAACTCCAAGTATGAGGCTTAAAGAAATTACTGGGAGGAGAATTATCGGGTTGGATACTAGATATCATTCTAACCTTCATTAATGTTCTCATGTGCTCTTTAAAATTTCTCCTAGCAGTACCCATTTCAAAAAAAATCAACTGAGATCACTTGAAAAACTCTCTGTCTCCTCCCTCGCATTTCCCCAGGTGACATTTTTATTTCCCACACAAACCTAATGGTCAGACAAATTAATTTACAAGTGAGATTCTGGTAACAGGAATCATGTTGTAAGTGAAACGCTGATCTCTGCAGCTAAAGTGTTACAGAAAAAGATTTTTTGTGGGTGTGTGTGCATGTGTTTAGATAGGTGGTTTTACCTTTTGGGTGCATTGATGACATTTTATGACACTTGCTCTACAGATGTGCAGACACACAGCCTAGGGGGACTTCTAGATTGGTTCAGCCTAGTTATGGAGCTATTCCTAGTGGTTCTGTGAATGGTGGGAAATGGTATGAAGTCATCAGGCCGCCAAGGTTTGGGCTTGAGATTTCACAGACTGTTGACAAATCCCTGTGAATAATTTTTACCGTCCTGTCACTTGAGAATAGACACCTGTGGACACCAGCTCCATGGGTCACACAGTCCTACTGGCCTCCATGCTGCAGGGAAACGGCCAAGCCCAACCAAGGGCTGGATGCCTGGACTCTCCACCTGTCTTTCTCCTGGGGTTGCTCTCTTCCAGGCAGTGAGGGACCAGCTCCCCTTCTGAGCACCTCTGCGGACAGGCCTAGTTTTTGATGTTCCCCAGAGAGAGAAGGAGATGGGAGAGGACAGTTCTCTGCTTTCATCTGTGGCAAATTAACTGCTCTCCTGATGATGGCTGTTCCTGTGCCAGGAGGTACGAAGTGGGCAAGGAAGCAGGCTGAGGCAGGCCCAGGTCTCCTGCTGAGTGTTCACACAGCTGAATATGAGCCTGAAGGCTCTTTCAAAGCCCCAGGTGATGCTGAGCCAGGGATAACTGCGGGTAGCACAGGCTTCAGCACACACGGCCTGATCTTGGCCCAAACCTCGCAAAGTACGCTGTCACCCCATCAGCACACTGAGGCTCTTCCTCTCCAGAGAGCTCTGGAGATGAAGCTGTTGTCGTGGGTTTAACTCAAGGGTTCGCAATCTGTTTTCCATATTTTGGAGATGAGCTCAGACCTGTGCTTGCCTGCCAGTGTAAAGTGGTTTCCTCTACAGCAGTGGTGTCTGGAGTGCAGGGTAAGAAAAGTCGTGATGCCCTGATTGTCCAGATGGGAAGACATTGCATCTCACCGTTGTGGCCCGGGGAAGGGGACATATCTCGTCCTGTCTCCTCCCAGCACGCCACCAGGGTGTGGACAGAGCGCGCAGCTGGACCAGGGTGCTGTGGAGCAGTCTGGGATTGTGTGGTACCGCCTCTGATTGCTTTTCATTCATCCACAACAGCAGGGAGAATCGTCAAAGGGAGAAGGAAATGGGGTTTAAAAACAAAGCCAAATAAAAATAGGTCCCAAGTCACAAAATTTGTATCTGGACTTCCTGGAGGCTTTGAGACTTTGGGCGTGGTTTCATTATGCTGCTCCAGTGAAAATCCTGTATGTAAATCTCCTACAACAGGAAAGATCACGTTCCGTTGTGATCCAAATGGATGGAGACACGTTACTGGTGGCAGTCCAAGCAGCTGCACCTGGGTGAGGACGGTGATTAAGGAGGGGATTGCTGGATCTACTTGTCCTTTCCTGACTAACAGATTCAGCTCTCCTCAGCAAAGGGGGGGATAGAATGCAAATTTGGAAGAAACACACAAAAGAAGAACCAGTGGTTCCAATACAGGTTCCACCCAAAGAGGCAGTGCTGCACACTGGTGTGTGGTAACGGCTGAGAATGAAGAATTCTTTGGACGTCTCCTTTCCACAGAATTTTAAAGAACTGAGAGGGTGCAGGCCCAAGAGATTTCTCCTCATGCTGTGGAAGCTGTTGGTGCTGTGATCTCAGCGAGAGGACAAGCAGCGGGCTCCTGAAGCACACAGCGGTGTCTGGGTGCCTGAGCAGCCTTTCTGTGCTTGTTTGGTCAAGTGGAGACTGCTCCCCAGCACGGCAGTGCTTTGCACAGTCCTCTGCTCCTCTGCCAGCTCCCTGGGTTCAACACACTGGTGGCTTGGGAAGCTGAAGTCAGTGCTCCCCGAGCAAACATACTGTACATATGTGAACTTCAGAGATGTGAAACGCCATTCTGTAAGAGACACTGATGTCCCACCCGAAAAAAACCCACAAAGACGGGGTAGAGGTCTCTGGACACAAGCTGCAAAGTCCTCTTGCAAATGCACCGCAGTCCTAAGTTGCTCCTTCTCATCTAACTGACAGTGAGAGATAGCAGCAACCCATCTGCTCAGGTACAGCCCTTGCTAGGGCAGCAGACACTGGTTTTCCAGCATGGAAAACTGCCTGATCTTTGTTTCCGGGGTGTTGCAAAGAAGAGGATGTGACATCCATCATTTTCATGAACAGGATTGCCACATGGAGTGCCTTTGTGGGGCTGGATCCTGCACACAGGATTACAGCTCAGCCAAGACATTTCCTTCCTGTTGTGTCTCCGGGCGCTTAGACTGGGAGGTCTCTGCACAGAAAATGATCTTTCCATTTGTGCTCCATCCGTCCTGTGCCCAGCACTGTGGCACCAGGCAACAGTGGCACAGCCCTGCCTTGCTCCGGTGCTGTGAGCAGTGAGTAGAGTCGCTGCAGCTGGTACCTGCCTTGCCAAAGGCTGAGCTCTCCCTGCCCAGCCTGCTCTGCCAAGGCGTCCGCTCCCTTATTCCACTTCGTATTTCAGCATTTACTTCTTTTAAAAGCCTCTGAATAAGGCAATTCTCCTGTTCTTCCCTTTCCCACACCTCAAATTTAGCCTTTGCAGCAATCTCCTGCTTCAAACAACACACTGCAATGCTGTAGTAACGCAGGAGAGACTCTCAAGGACACTTGAATCCCAGTCAGGATAAAAGCCAGGGAGATACATGCCAGTGAAAAGTGTCTCGGTAAGGGGCTGGAGACTGCTGTCTGCTTCCAAATCCAGCTGTACCTGCTCCCCCCGGTTCCAGCTGCATAAGCTTCCTTGCACCTCTGTCAGGCAAAGCAAAAAGCACCTCTGCCCGAGGTGTGAGCCCTGCCCTGAAGCTGATCAGAAGGTGCCCGGGTCCCTTGAGCTGGCAGAGGTGTGAAGAAGAGACATCAACGTCCAAGTGAAAGCACACTCAACACAGCCAATTTCTATCCATTTTATGCGTATGCTGTATACTCTCACAATGCTGAGTTGTGAACATTTTTCTGAAGATTAAATGTGCTGGTATGGTATTTTTTCCAAAAATAACGGGAAATTTAAAGTAGAAAACTCTTTTCCTGTATGAAGTAGGGAAAATGATTCTTGAGCCAACTCTACTGATCAGCCTGCATTAACTCTCCCACCACATGAGCCGAAGCACTCCTCAGTTGTCCTTGAAGGAAGCTAAAGCTCGAGCAAAGTTCACAGTCTATAACAACCTCATTTATGATGCAACTGCCAGAGGAAAGCAAGACCCTTGGTTGCATCAGGGCTGCGTATCTCATGTGCTGGTCTAGATGCTGGCTGCAGGTAGCTCAGCATTTTCTGCCTGCTGAGCCCTGACCAGTGCTAGTCATGGTGCCATCCCTACCCCGGCAATAGTTAGCACTTCGTGTGAGCCTGAGCTTTTCATGAGGGCTGCTGAGCTCCTGGGTGACTCTCAGGTTTGCAGCATCCTCAAGGAGTGCAAAGGACCATCTCATGGAGGATTTAGCTCTCAGAGCACAACACAAGGGTGCTGGAATGCAGATAAGGGGATTTTTGTGCTGGTTTGTGCCGTCCCTGATAAAGCACACAAGGTTGGGAGACAGGCGTGATGTATATTTTTCTCTCACACCATCTGATACAGTTGGGAAAAGGGAAAAATAGGCAAGTTTGTGGGCATGAGCCTTTCAGCGAGGTCTCCTTCTTCTACCAAAGAGTTGAATGAGATTAAATAGCCCACTCATAATCCGTGTTTTGTAGCTTACAGCTTCAGTGAAAAAAATGCATTTGAAGGATCCCTCCTCCCTCCCCACCAAGGATTCATCATTTATAGATTTTGGGAGCACTTGAGATCTAATAAATTTAATAAATGCACTCTCAAGGTTGTACTGACCCTCAGAAAATGAGGGCAAAGGACCAGACCCCTCCACAGTTCTATTTTCAATTAGGCTGCACAACAGCCCTTGTGTGCTGCCAGTGGGGAAAGGGAGCAGTCACTGCGTCACTCGCGGGTTAGATGGCACTTCTGGCACGCGATCTGCCAGCATGTGTTGCCTATGAGTTACGGTTTCTCTAGCATCTTAGACCCTAAAGCGTTTTGGAAGATTTCTGGAGGTGTATTTCCTTTCTGCTAGTAAAATGCTGCATCAGAACCCTTGCCTCTTGATCAGTGTGTTGAGAAGGAGGGGAGGAGGCCCTGAGTCCTGGGTGGGAGTGGGGCCAGTGGTACCAGCCATGTGTGACGTGCCCTCAGTCTTGGCCTGAAAGTCTACTCCAAGATTCTCTCGGGGAGTCCCAGGGAGGTGGGGTTTGAAAGGTGCTGCTGCAGCAATACTTTCTCGCACTGCCGTGATTTAGTGTGAAAGCTCTGCTTTTTAGGGAAACGTCACATGGGCTGGTGAAGAGCCTCCCGACAGTCCTACCCTGAGCTGGAGGAGATGGCACACAGGAGCCAGAGGGGTGGGAACCTGGAGAAGGTTGTAAACACTTTAAAGCCTATTTGTGTCTGCCTGCTGTAAACATGATAACAAGACAGTAGCTTGGAAATAATCACTCGCCTGTAGTTTTGCAGAAGAAGCACCTGAACCCTCAGCTGGTGACTGCCACACAGGTACAGATGTCAGTAGCCCTTACAAAACTCCCAACTTGAGCAGATGAGGAGGCCACATGGTAGGGAAATGGGCAGAACAAGCTTGGGGTGAGGATGGGAACTGATGGTAGACTTATTAAGGACTAATTAGCAAGGACTGTAGAAATGGGCAGGTTTAAGTGATAAACCATGACAGCTGTTGCTAGGAGGTATGGGGAAAGTGGAAAGTTGTTATTCCTCTTCTCGATCTGCTGCGATCTGGTGTGCTGACATGGTGCCTTATTAGAGGAGCTCATCAATGCAGTCTGAACTGCATTGTCAAGCAAACATCCGCTCTCATTCCCGATGGACTGGTGCAGTTTGCCTCTGTGCTGGTCTTCTGCTGCATCCTTCACTTTGTTTTTTTTGTTTTCTAGAAGAGCCCTCTGGGCTTGCTGGAGAGCAGACCCACCTGCAGTGGGTCCAGCAGTGCATGCCAAAGGCTTTGGCAGCTGCTGCATTTAGCTTAGCCACAAGAGCATCAAGGCCACCTCTTTGTTCATAAGAGATCACTTGCTACAAGAAAACTTTGTAGATGGAACGACAGCTGGGAGGGCAGCTCACGACAGGTCCCCCAGGGGTAGAGTTGAGGTCGTAAGTCATGACTGCTGGAACCACAACGTACTTTTTGATGCTTCAAAAAAACCCTACTATGTTCCCTGGTGGGGAATTTTCTGATGGATGACAAGGTGTGAAGAAATGGGCACAGGGTAGCTATTCTGAGTGCTATATTTGGGGCTGGTAGCCCCAGGCATGCTGAACAGCCAGCCAGAAAAGAAACCCCTCAGCCCTGAGTTTCGCAGGATCACTGGCCTGGACATTCCAAACTCAATCACTATTAGCATATGTTCTCAACTTACCAACACAGTAAGTCCTCGATTTACCCTCTTTCATCCCCTCCTGCCCTCCGTCTCTTGCCCATCTCAGACTTTCTAGGTCCAAACCTCCAAGAAGTGCCCATTCAGGTTACCCACTAGCATGTTTTGCAGTGAGAAAGAAAAGTAATTGCTGACATGTGTCCAATTCCACTCCCTCATTCTTCATCAGGGTCCCTGATGACTGACCAATGTGTCCATGAGATCAGAGTGTTAGCACCAGGCAGGTCTTTGCAACATTGAAGGGCTGAGCATGTTCCTTGTGCTACCTGGCTAGAGACACCGTAAGGCTGGAGCTGTGCCCTGGAGTACAGCCAGGCAGCACCTCTCAGAGGCGTAGCTCAGACATAAGATGTGCCAGCCATGGAGCACAAGGGGTTTTTTTAATTCTTGTATGGGTGAGATGAGCTGGAGGTAAAAGCTTCCTTTGCTCCTCTGTCTCCTCCCTCAGTGATAGTCGCACTGATGCTGTCAGGGTGCCTGTGGCAACGAGGGCAAGTAGTACTTGGTTAGGGAGGACGCTGCTGTTCATTACTGCACAGATGGAACTGCAGAGCCTCTTCTGCTGTTGGCACGAGCAGGGTTACCCAGCCTGGCCAGGCTCCTTGGGAAATTCCTAGGAAATCTACAGGCCCGAGGGACTCCAGAAAGCTGACATGTTTGTCAGCCCTGGGGAAGGAAATGCTCATGCCCCCTGGACAGCCCTGGATGGGAATCCTGGTGGTGACTCAGTGCTCTGGGATGGCAAGTGTTGCTCCAGTCACCAGAGACTCCTTCCAGCAAAAACCAGTGATGACAGGGTCAGGAGAGCGCTGCTGCAGCAAGGACATGTAGGGTGGCAAGACATCTGACAACAGACCCTTCTGCCCAGGACTAGATATCTTCTCTCATCTCCCTCCACCAAGGCCACCATCGCCCAGGCTGGAGGCTTCCTGAAGCTGTCACAGGCAGCAGGTCAGATCATTTGACACTGTGATGGCCTCAGACAAGAGGCACATGTCTTTGAAAAGCTGCAGGCCAGGGAACCCTGTGGCCTGCCCTGACAGCAAGGGAAGTAGCTGTGTATCTGGGGGGGAAGTGCCATCTGTCAGGAAGGCAGAGAGGGGAGAGCAATTCTTTGTCACTGAAAAAAGATGTTCAAATCCCCAAAACTAGCTCTTTTGCTCACTTCTGATCCATTACACACGCAGCTGTTGCGGACCCAGGTCTCGTGGTGGCTTTGAACATGGGTGTCAACCTGGAAGGGTATTTCAGGCATGTCCAGAGGTGCTGGCAGAATTTGACCGCGCATTGCATGGGGTTGAAAGGTTTGGGAGGAAAACAGCTTCCAGTGTCTCATACATGTCCCTTAGGTAGCAAGCACAACAGTTTGAAGGCATTACCACATGGTTTTACAGGGCTGGTATTAAAATACAGCAGGGAAGGAGTTTTTTGCCTGAGAACATCCATGGTTTCTATGCAGCTGGTGTGGCACAGGAGACATGGGCTAGGAGGGGCTGGGTGACATTGTTAAATGTCTAGTTACACTGATTCCAGAGGAGCGCGTGCTCCGACGCAGCCAGAGCATGGCTCGTTCATTCTAACACAGACACATGAAATACGGCGCCTGAGTCATGTCCTCCCAGGCGTGACCTTTTCCTCCACTGACTACAAAGTGAGCTGAGAGTGACTGGCTCGGTGGTCGGAGCTGACTTCCTAAGCTGAGAGGCGGGTGTCCTCCAGACTAACTGCATGGAGCCAGCCGTGTTTAACTGACCTCCCCAGGCGTGGGCAGAGGTCTGACGGCAGCAGTGTGCTTCTGTGTGATCTGGAAGAGCATGGCACAAAGGCAGGTGTTTTCTAAGGAGCAATGTCCTGTTGCTGGGTCCTGCAGGACCCAGCTCAGCAGGGCACCTTTAGAGGCACTTGACTCCATTAGCACAACCTCGGAACCCTTCATGCGCTTTCAGTTGTCTTCTGCTCCTGGCTCTGTGTGCTCGTGATGGAGATGCAGCTGTCTGTCTGGGTGCTAGACATCACGCAAAGCCCTAGCTCAAGTACAACACTGGTAGCTTAAATGTCCAGGGAGCATATAAAGGGCTTGCCAGCCTTTTAAGACCACCTCTCTCTTTTCTATCACCCCAGAGACGTTCTTGGGCTGTGCAAGCTCTTCTCATCTGCTCCAGTGCAAAGTCATCCAGCCTCACCCAGCTGAAGCTGCCTTGGGCCGAGCCCCTGTCTTTGCACCGAAGGGGATGAAGGGAGTTCGTGCTAGCTTTTAGTACGGCTCCACGCCAACCTACAGCTGAAGGAAGATGATGAAGGACCCTTGCCCCTCAGTGGCTGGGCCCACTGGGTGCAGAGGGTGGCAGCCTGTTGGGAGAGTTTGATGAGGGTGTGCCCTCAAGGACCCTCCAGAAGAGCCTGCACAGAAGACAAATGTTTGCCCTTAGTACCCAGGACTTGCATGAGAGAAGTGCCAGTCAGCAAGTGCTACATCCTCTGGAAAGCTGGGCTATCAGATTCCAGTTTGGTATTTTTATTTCCCCGGTCCATCAGTCAACAGCTGGGAGGATCCAGGTCTAGTTCATGTCCCTCTCTCCATGGTCGGGGAGCTGGCAGAGTCCACACGGTGGCACCAGCGTCCTGGATCGCCACTATTGCTCTCGGTGGGGACTCATGACCAGCAGCTGCTGGTACAAATCTGGCAGCAGGTCTGACATGGGACAGGTTTGTCCTTATGGCACAGGCCTTCAGCCATGCTGGACAGCGTGGCAGAGAGCAGGACTCCCAACTCCGCATTTCACCATGGCACCAGCCTTTTGAAGGGGTCGGCTTTGTCTCCACCAGTGCTGCCAGCAAGAGTCACTTCTTCCTCGTGCCGCAGGTGACACAAGGCACATGCTGGGTTC
>NW_010407953.1:0-4833 GCF_000710305.1 Buceros rhinoceros silvestris | reverse complement strand
TTCAGCAGCTGATTGGGGTGTGCCCACTGCTCCTTTTGCTGCTACAAAGACATGGGAGTTGGTTAGGAGGATGAAGGCCCTGTCTTCTCCATTGAATCAAATGGCCAAGCAGTTTCTGGATAGAGGTGAGTGTCTGTGGGTTTCGCTGACTTCTTCACCCAGAGCAGCTGCGACCAAACAGCCCCATCCAGCATCCATTTATCTGCACTTGCAGTCTGTGGCCAAACTCTTCTGCCATGTGTAGGAGCAATGAGACCAAATCCAATGACCCCATGAGCCTCCGTGACAAGGCAGAGGCTGTCCCAGGTGTTCGGCCTCAGCCAGATGTCCTCAACATTATGTACATGCCACCAGCTGATTTGTCCGATAAAGAAAGCAGCGTTTCCAACACACTTCACCCTGGAAGGAGTCAGCTGCTCCGCACCCTGGGGTTAGCCTGCATCCCCTTCTCTGGGGAGGTGCCTGGTGGGACTCTCCATTCTGCCCTGCTGCCTGCTGAGGAGCATATCCGTTGTCCTTGTCTTGCTCCCAGTTGCTCCAACATAAATGCCTGGAGACACAAAGCAGCTTCTTGTGCTGCTGGGAGGGGATGACTAATACATCACCTGCAACCGAAGCTCGAACCTATTGTAACTTCTGTGGCAGAGAGGACTACAGATCACTCCAGATGAATGGAACCATAAGTAGTTACAATTCATATGAATTAATCAAGCTGTTCTCTGTCATGTAGATCATTTAAATCACTTGGTGGCAGCCTATTTTCATGGCAGGGAGTCTGTTCATAGCGAGCAGAGTGCTCTCCTCCACCCTCCCACCCCGGTGTGGGGTGGGGAGAGGGATGCTCAGTCATGGTGCTGTCCCCATGCCTGCTATGTTCCTCCTCCTCCTCCTGCCCCCCTGTGCTTACCATGCAGAGCTGGGAGTAAGCTCCCGTGCAAAGAATGCCATTAGCACTTTGTGCAGCAAAGCCCAGGGGACGCAGTTAAACAGAGACAGAGCTGTCTCCAAGGAAAAAGCCCAATGAAAACTACCCCCACTCCCATCAAGTTGTCATTGGAGACATTATGAAATGGGAGGTGGAAAGTATAAAGAGTGGAGCATGTGTGTGGGGGGGTTACTTCTAACTATGTCTTGGGAGGAAGCGAGCTGCAGGGGAAATTTTCCTCTTACCAGCAACTTCCCGTGAAATGAAGAATGCCACAGGGATGCTTGTGCATCAAAATGAGGAAAGGATGGGCAGGACTTGTTCTTGCCCAAACCCATTTCCAGCCCCTTCCTCTTTCCCAGGTTAAGGCAGTCCTGCTCCTAAAGGGGGATGTGGTCTCTGCCAGGCATAGCACTGGATCCTCCTCCAACCTTGACCATCTCTTCAAGCCTAGGTGACCTGAAAGTCTTTCTGAGTCCAAGTTTGCAGGTAAATTGTCTGATAAGACTCACCCCATGGCTATAGTCCCAGCAAAGCAAAGAGTAGGTCATGCCTTTGTCCTCCCCTCCTGGGCAGAGTCAGCCCACTTGTATTTCTTCCCATTTCCCTTGGGCTGACCGAGCTTAAAGTCATGAGTTACCCAGGAGATGTGGTTAAAGATGCACTCACGATGTGGTCCAAGTCTCAGGTGTGGGAAGCAGTGCCCCTCAGCAGAGGGTGTAACAAACTGTTGAAGAAATGAGAACACCTTAATGCCTCCCAACGACATGTGCACAAAAATAACTGCCTCTGCACGACCTGCCTTGCTTCTGAGGTCTAAGTCCTTGGGAAGAGCACTAAATTAACATGGGTGAATTACTTCTTGTCCCCAGGATATTTCTGGTGTCTTTGCTGAGATCTGCATGGTGAAAAATGAAAGGCCTTTACCTGCCAATGTGAAAGGCACTTCATAATTCCCTGAGAAAGATCTTATCCTCCAATCTAATGGCAGGATCAGAAGTGTTCCCAGGCACCAGCCTGTTGATCCTGCAGTGGAAGTTGCACAAGATGCATCTATATGCAAGACCCAAGGTGTCCTTCAGGGTGACATGTGCTTTGCCACAAAAAGGCTTTAAATCTTTAATGGTAAAGTGCACTTTGTTCCTGTCTATGCACACGGTAAGAGGCTTTAAATAATAGCTGTTCATGTGGCCCTGAAAAGGTTTGCCATGTGGTTGAACTCTATAAATCTGGACATTTGCTGAATTGATTTTGCCAAGAAACACACTGCAGCTGAAAAATGAGCTGGAGGGACAAGAGAGTGGGTGCTGGCAGATGCCATGCTGCTGCTGCTCTGCAGAGAGCTTTGTTCCTCATTTAAAAACCGTGGTAAAGCCCACTGTACTAGTGGGACATTTTGGGGTGGTTGGAAGCTTTGCTGGATGAAGCTAAAACAGCTCTCACTGTGCAGGAACAGGATGAGCTTTAACGCAGTCACTGGGGAAGAAGAGGAGTCGAAGTAGATGCCATCACAGAGGACTGTGAGTCAAGGTCGACTGCTGTGATTCATTCCCTCTTCGGTTAGGAGAGCAGAAAGCAGCTGCTCCCTCTTGCTTCCAAAGCTGATGAACATGGTGTGGTTCTTTGTTTTGTTTTGGTTTTGATATGCTGGTGTAATTAAAATGCTCTTGTTTCGCCAGTAGCATTCCCTTATGTAATACTGGTTATACCAGTATAGATTTAATCAGGAATAAACAAACCACAGTTTTATTTATTTATTTATTTAAACTGAGGATGTTTAAGCATAAGAGTAATCAAGTTGGTAACTGAAAGAGTTTAAATTCATGGCTGCACTTTTAGAGATACAATTTCTCAAACAGATGAGTATTAAGAGCCTTCAGTGCACTGGTTGTTTGCAATCCAACAACTGAGCAGCTTCCCCATGCACCTCTGGAGCCAACGGGGTGTCTGTTCCCCTGGACGTGTACCTGTGGCAAACTTCACTGAGTCCATAGCTGCCCATGTCTGATGAGCAGAACAGTCCTTGCGCTTCATCGACTCTGTTGACTAGATCTGTATTACCTACATTGTGAGTCCTGCTGGCAGGTGGACACTGCTAATGTGTGGGCACCCAGATGTGACTGTCTTAACCTGTGGAAGTCAAACTACTGCCCAGTGTCACCCATCAGTGCTTGCGGGCAGATACTCTGTCCCACTCTATTTCTTCCTGACCCTATAATGATGCTGAGGACATAGACCACATGCATCTTCTGGAGGGGATTCCCTTGGTGCAGAGACTTCAGAATCACCTGGATCTCGAGTTTTCTTCACTGTTGCTCCTGACTTGAGAGGATGGATTTGGGCAAGAAACTGAAAGATCTTGGCACTTTTGTCTATACTATTTAATCAAACGTGCCCAGTAAAGTCTCCTAGTGCCAAACATCCCAGTTTCATTTCACTAAACTTGGTCAGCATTCGAAGAAAAGGGAGTTACAAGCTGCCTGTTGGGAATGGGTCTTTCCAGGAATTGTTTGGGACAGTGCTTGTTGGCATGAGCACAAACCAGCCAGGGACTGTGCTCACGATCTGAAAGCGTGGCTCATCGAGCTCCGCTAGCAGGGAACGTTTCCTGGAACTGCTTGATTTACTAGGGCAGATGAAGACAGAAATAACAAGAACCTGGTATTTTCCTCGCCTCGTGCTTAGTTGGTAAGAGGGGCATGTCCTCCATTTAATATCTTTGGAGGAGCTATTTGTATTCTGGTTTGCTTCTTTCTGTCTCTGACATGACGTGGTAGAATATTCATCTCTCATTTTCTTACATCCTTGTTCCCGGGCATAGCTCCTGAATGCAAAATCTCTATGCAGTCAAAGTGAAACTGTCCCGGAAGAAGATTTTGAGAGACCACAGTAGAAGAACGTGCCAACCGAAGGATGTAATCAGTGCAGAAAAGATTCAAGGTCACAGCCAGGTATCTCTATTGCTACCTCTTATTGAGTGCCACTTGAACCCCTTGGCATGACGAAAAGAGATATAGTCACATTTTCAGCCAGCTTTCAGGCCATGGTCCTTTAGTCTTCTCTGAAACCTCCATCCATGGCCCTTGGAAACCAAACAGGAAGCTGAGAGCAAAGGTGGTGCAGCACCTGCTGTTTCTCTTGACTGGGCTTTTCCCACTAATGTGGACATTACCCTTATATCCGTCTGCCAGTGTTTGAGGCTGTTGAGGACTTGTTTCTAAGTTTCTGTGTCCTGTGATAGATTCACAGCGTGTGATATTTTTTAAACATTTTTGTAGATGATTTTAGCAGCCAAAATGTGCCCATCATTTCAGTAAAATAACCTTCTTTCTTTGCAGCCAGCACCTTTTATTTCTCTACAAGTATTGTCAGGAAAGGTGAGTAAAAGGATAACTGTATCCAGGGCTGTTTGCTGCGGATAACATTTTACTGCTTGGGATCCCACTGTAGTCACTCCTTACCATCATAATGGTGTTACGTTTGCCACAGAAAATGTGGTGAGCCAAGCACGTTTCTTACATGTTATTGTATTATCTGTGAGCCATAGATATAGGAGTTGATGCTACCGTAAAGGGTCCTCTGAGTTTGCTTTATCTGAATATGCCGGATTTTTAACCTCAAAAAATACAAATAAACTTGAGACGGAAGGACAGTTTTGTTGTCAAAGTTGGAGTGTGTATCAGCTCCTCCTCTCTTCTTCCCACACAGCACATGGCAGATCCCCGTCCCATCTCCAGTGGGCATTGAGCCACCAGCAAAGTGGAGCAATTGGAACAGAAGATTCTGAAGGCCCACCTGTGGGACAAGCCACGGTGGCTGTCAAGGGTTGGGGTTGGGCCGCCCGCTGGATGAATGAGAGATGCTCTTTGTTAGCCCATCTTCCTTCCCAAAGGGGAAGAGAAAGGGAA
>NW_010407952.1:37578-40129 GCF_000710305.1 Buceros rhinoceros silvestris | reverse complement strand
CCTCACCAGCTTCCTTGCCCTTCTCTGGACACGTGGCTGGGCAGCCATGGTGTAGCTGAAGGGAAAACTCCTTCCATGTTTTGCACTGTCCCATCCCTCCTGGCTCCTTGGTTGCCTTTCTCCTCCTGCCACTGGAGCTGTGCCGGCTCAGCAGGGTTGTTTGTTAGCCAAGGCGTAAAGCACTAGCTGAGGTGTCCCTGCCACTTTCTGGCTCAGCCCCATGCTGTCACCACAGGTCATCAAGCAGCTGATGAGGAAGGAGTGCACGCTGGAGTTCTCCCGCGACCGCAAGTCCATGTCAGTGTACTGCACGCCCACCACCCCCGGCCATAACTCCATCGGCAGCAAGATGTTCGTCAAGGTAAGGGAGAAGGTGCTCAGCACCCTGCAGGATCCTCCGTCCCTGTGCACAGCTCAGGGGATTTGTTCCTTGCTGCAGGGGGCAGCGAAGCTCTGCAGTTTATCTCCTCCCTCAGCTGGGTCCAAGGGCCAGCAAGTAGCCTGGCGTGGTCAGGGAGGAGGAGAGTCTTTGCAGTGGGGGTAGGAAAAAGAGGAAGTAACGTGATTTAGAGGGAGGAAAAGGCACTGAGTGTGCTGGTGCTGGGGCCAGGGGGAGCTGTCCCTCTGCAGAACTTGGGCACTTGCCTTTATTAGAGGCTTGGACCTTCCAGACACCAGTAATGCCCAAAGGGTGATGTCCAGCTTTTCACTATAACCAGAAATAAAAGAGTGTTTTAAAGGGCATTTTCTTCCCAAGAGAAGAGATGTGGCAGGAATTTCCCCCTGCTGACTCTGAGAAGATTTGTATATTGTTGTTCCCACTGGGAGATCTCTGTGGGTGAACTCTGACCCCCAGGTCAGGTCAGGACCCTCCGGAGCCACCGCGTCTGTGGCCCAGACAGTCCTTGGCGAGCTTTAAGAGGAGCAATAGAAGGATTGCAAGTTCTATATTAAAACAACAATGTCAGGGGTCCGTTGTAAGGTCATAAGGGATGGGGCGAGCTGCTGTGATGCTAAAGGACGATTGCCTGAATCGTGAAGGCATTGCAAGCATCGGCTGAGCATCCCGCAGGCAGCGTGTATTTTCAGCAGAGATTTATTGCCCTGATCCCCTCCAGCTCTGAGCGGGGCTCTGTGGTGCGGGAGTATCTCAGGCAGACATGTAGGTTTTGCAGGAGTCAGACGGAGCCCCCGCAGAACAGATGGTGCTGTGGGTTCATCCTTCCTGGCCGTGATCCCTGTGCGCTCGGTCCCAGGCTGCCATCTAGTGCACTGAGCCACCGTGCTGAGATATGTGTGATGGAGCTTTGGGGACATTTCCTTCTCCTTTGCCCAAACTTGGTGCCTTCCCTCCCTCCGGCACTTCCTTTGGTGCTCACAAGAGATGCTGGTCCTCCAGGTTAGCCCCTAAACCCTTCGCTTCTCCCCAGGGTGCCCCAGAAAGTGTGATCGAGCGCTGCACCCACGTCCGTGTGGGCACTGCCAAGGTCCCGCTGACAGCTCCAGTGCGGGAGAAGATCCTGGGCAGGATCCGGGACTGGGGCATGGGCATCGATACGCTGCGCTGCCTGGCCCTGGCCACCCATGACGCACCCATCCGCAGGGAGACCATGCAGCTGCACGACTCTGCTGCCTTCATCCACTATGAGGTATGGCACTGGGGCCTTTCTCCAGGAGCCTTTTTCCTTATTCCTAAAGTTTTCCCACCCACGTCCAGCTGCCCCAGTAGTGTTTTCTCTCTGATTGCTCTGTGGGCAGCGGGCAGTGCAATGGATCAGCTCCTCTTCTGCATATGCTGGTGCACAGCTGCATGCAGTGGGTCTGGTGCCAAGGGCAACAGCCCCATCCCACTGGCCATCCATCCCCGTGGGGTTTTGGCAACAGCCCCATCTCACTGGCCATCCATCCCCGTGGGGTGACTGCTGAGTGGGGCCTGGGGACCAGCAAGAGGGATGGGGAGGAGGGGAGTGGAGTGAAAACATGTGGGGAGCAGCAGAGGGGACAGGAACATCCCCTTGCATTGGGGCTGTAGGGTGCATCTCTGGAGGTGATGGGAGGACACCTCCTGAAAATTTCCTCCCAGGAGAAATCCCTGTGCCCAGGGTGGTTTCACAGTGAGGAGAGAAGCGATTGCATCCCTAGGGGTTAATGTGGGTCTGGGGTTGTCCCCCCGCCAGAACAACCTGACCTTCGTGGGCTGTGTGGGGATGCTGGACCCTCCTCGCAAGGAGGTCACCACCTCCATTGAGATGTGCCGCAAGGCTGGCATCCGCGTCATCATGATCACCGGCGACAATAAGGGCACGGCCGTGGCCATCTGCCGCAGGATCGGCATCTTCTCAGAGACTGAGGACGTGGCTGGCAAAGCCTACACGGGCCGGGAGTTTGACGAGCTGTCCCCTGAGGCGCAGCGGCAGGCGTGCCGCAATGCCCGGTGCTTTGCCCGCGTGGAACCGGCGCACAAGTCCCGCATTGTCGAGTACCTCCAGTCCTTCCATGAGATCACTGCCATGGTGAGTCCCCCAGGCATGCCCCACCCCCCTCCTCTCCT
>NW_010407952.1:26731-37482 GCF_000710305.1 Buceros rhinoceros silvestris | reverse complement strand
ACACCCCTCATCTCCTCCTCCCCATCCAGCCCAATCCCTTGTATCCCATTGACCATGGCTTCGTGCAGACAGGTGATGGTGTCAACGATGCCCCAGCCCTGAAGAAAGCCGAGATCGGCATCGCCATGGGGTCAGGCACAGCTGTCGCTAAGTCAGCAGCTGAGATGGTTCTCTCCGATGACAACTTCTCCACCATCGTGTCAGCTGTCGAGGAGGGCAGAGCCATTTACAACAACATGAAGCAGTTCATCCGCTATCTCATCTCCTCCAATGTTGGGGAGGTTGTTTGGTGAGAGTTCCCCATGCTGGGCACCACGTTGAGGGGAGCAGAGGTGGGGATGTGTCACCTGGGGCAGGTGACCCATGGTCCTGTCCCTTGTCCCTGGCAGCATGTGGTGCCCAAAATTGTAACCCTGGGTACCAAAGGGAGCAGCTCTGCCATGTCTCATTCCCCAGGGACAGGGGTTATTGTATTTTTCTAAACACGCCACCCTGCAGGAGGTCATTTGTTAATGCGTTGCCTGTCTAAGCCCAGGCCAGTGTCTTAGACGGGTGCAGATGTTTGTGTACAGGCTGTTGTCACCAGGTCACAATGGCGTGCTTTGCATCAGATGGGCAGATCTCCTGTCCCTGCCCATCCCTCCAGGAAATCAGCACTGTCCTCAGCAACACGGACACAGCCTGGGGATCACGTGGGCATCCTTCGCCCTCGTGTTTCAGCAGGGGTGTTGTGCATGGGAACCTGTGTGGCCATGGGGGGGACGTCAGTGGTTGGGTTTGAACTGCGAAGCCAATTTTAACAGCAACAGGAACAAGTTTTAGCTGCAAAATTCAATCCTGGATTTCAGGTTCCTGACTCAGGGACAGGTTCATCTGCAGGACTTGGGGTGAATGTTCAGTTTAGGGTATTTGGACCCAGGGTGCCTGCTCGCTCGCCCCTTGCATGACACAGACACTTCCTCTGGCTGCCCTGGAGCTCATCTAATTCAGCATTTCTGGGTTTTTGTTCCACAGCATCTTCCTGACAGCTATCCTGGGCTTGCCCGAGGCCCTCATCCCTGTGCAGCTGCTGTGGGTGAACCTGGTGACGGACGGGCTGCCAGCCACCGCACTGGGCTTCAACCCTCCTGACCTGGACATCATGGACAAGCTGCCCCGCAACCCCAAGGAGCCCCTCATCAGTGGCTGGCTCTTCTTCCGCTACCTGGCCATCGGAGGTGAGCCCCTGCAGGCACCAGTGGGCAGAGGATGAGGATGGGCATGGGATGCCATGGGGCAAGGAGCTCCTTGCTGGATGCTGGGGGTAAAGGTGTCTCTTTTGGCCACAGTGTACGTGGGCCTGGCCACAGTGGGTGCAGCGACCTGGTGGTTCTTGTATGACGCCGAGGGACCACAGGTCTCCTTCCATCAGCTGGTGAGTCGGGAGGGGAATGGGCTGACGTGTTGAGCAGGTGGATGAGGGCATGGAGTCAGATGTTGGGGTCTTTCCTCTACCTTTCTTCTATGGTTATTGTGGCATTCCCAAATTCCCAGTGGAGAAGACATTAATTGAAAAAGAAAAGCAAATTCTCTCCCTCAGGCTCATGTTTCCAGCCTTGCTTCTGCCAGCAAACAACTTGATCTAAAGAAGCCAAAAGCAGCTCCCGTACCTGATCCCACATTGAAAGGGATCAACTTTTACATTACTGTGGGTCTGGACAAGGAGGTGGGAAAGCAGGTGCCATCACACCCTATGTCACGTGCAATAGAAGATGTATTTTTGATGGAGACACGTGTCTGCTCAAACACCTTATTAACTGCACGTGGAAATCTCTAGCCCCTATCCAGCCATAACCCCAAAGCCCCAACCACAGCAGAACCGGGGTCGCTTTAGGCAATTTTATCAGTTGTGGGATATTTAACAGCACCCCTAATGATCAAGGTTCACCATGTGCCCCCAGCCAGTCGGCCTCTTCCTACACTGCTCTGCCCTGTATTTACCAGCGGTTTCCTGTGCCGACAGAGGAACTTCATGAGGTGCACCAAGGACAACCCTATCTTTGAAGGAATAGACTGTGAGATCTTTGAGTCCCGATACCCGACCACGATGGCTCTGTCTGTGCTGGTGACAATTGAAATGTGCAACGCCCTGAACAGGTAGGGTGGCTGCAGGATTGCTCGGTACACTCTGTGCGTGAGTGATTTTGTGTAGGGTCTCTGAGCATTTGTTGGTGGGCTGAGGGCTTTGCTTTGACTTGAGCCACTCGGAGCATCCTCATAGGGGACCACTGGGTTTGTCGTAAGTAAACTCCTCCAAGCCAGTATGTGGCTGTTGATAGCGGTGAAGGACTGGACCTGCATCCGTTGGTTAACGGATGGTCCTAATCTATGTGTGGCTGGTTGCGTTGAGGTGGGCGTCCAGATCCAAATCATGGCAAAGCCTGAAGCTTGAATGATCTGGAAGAGAGGGGCTATCTCCTACAGCCTTGGAGAGGAATGAGAACCCCCAGCCTGCTGCATGGGGAACAGGAGGTTATTGGGGCTAATGCTGTCCCCTTGCTTTCACAGTGTCTCTGAGAACCAGTCGCTGCTGCGGATGCCACCATGGCTCAACATCTGGCTGCTGGGTGCCATCATCATGTCCATGGCTCTGCACTTCCTCATCCTCTATGTCAAGCCCATGCCTGTGAGTGCCCTCTGCCACCTCAGCCCAAGAACATTCTCCTGTGTGCAAGGACATCCCTGGAGTGGTCTTTGGGTCTGGAATCTTCTGGCATGGTTGTCCCCAGCATGTGCCCTCAGGACTAGGTCCTGTAACTTGAACCATCATAGGAACCAGGAGACACCATGCCTCAATGGACCTTTATTTAAGTCAGAAACTCTCTTTTGTAGGCAGCACAAAGGAGTATGGATATCTCGGCTCCTTTTGGAGCCATTGCCTCCTTTTTCAGCCCAAGGCTAGTGATGCCTCAGTTGATTCATAAGAGCATTTAAGATGAAGCAGGTGGCAGTGCTCAGGAGGTTACACTGTCCTTTATCCTTTGCAAAGAGCCTGTGAGCATGTACTGTCCTAGCTCTCACTTTCCACATCTGCATGAGAGATGAAGGACATTGTTTTTGACTGATCCTGGCCAAGAGCCACCTTGGGATCATGATAGACCTTGAAGAAATCCTGCTCTTGGGCTGTCTAGATCCTTCCTTCTTGTACCTGGGATGACTCTCTCTCAACCCATGCCATACAACAACCTGACCCTTAGAACAAACAAAATCCCACCTCCTTCCCCATTGACATGTCCCATCCTTCCCTCCTTGCAGCTCATCTTCCAGGTAACGCCCCTGAGCTGGCCGCAGTGGGTGGTTGTGATGAAAATCTCCCTGCCCGTTATCCTGCTGGACGAAGGACTCAAGTACCTTTCCCGCAACCACCTGGATGGTGAGCATGGTCTGCACCGCACTCGGTTGTGTTTGCTCCGTGGTGCTTTGCCTGGGGTTCATGGTAGCTTTGTGAACACCTCACTCACCTCCTCCAATCGTGTGGTGTCTGCACCTGCATGTTCATCCACCTCTGCTGGGAAAAAGGGACTTTTTCTCCTACCCCCTCCTTCCCAGGTGCCACGCCAGGCAGAGCAGTTGGTCCTTGTATCTGCTTGCAATACTCTTAGGAGCTGGAGCACTAGATAAATCTGCCACTTCTGTTTATCCAGCTCCTCTTGGACCTCTGAGGACTGGATCCCTTCTCTTATAAAGTAAAACAAATAAAACGCTGATTTCTAATCCTTTCTTTCCCCTCAGTCTTCCACTCCTCTACGTCCATCCTTATCTTGTGTATGCTACCTCTATATTAAGATCAAATGAGAGCTGAACACCTCATAAACTGGTTTTAATGGGATTGCCCTTGGCCAGCACCTCTCAGGATCCTGCCTGTGGCATGCAGAGGAGAAGCAGCTCCTCTGACACCAGGGCAGCAGTTCCTGCCTGCTCCTGGGCTCCGCGCTGTAAATCACAGCGTGTATTTAGGCAGCCCTCCAAGGAGATGATATCATCTTCTCTTTCATTTCTTGCAGAAGACGTTGCTGTGGGCAATATCTTGGTGCTGAGTTAAACCTGCAGGTTTTCCTGGCGGTGGCTGCGGGGCCGCAGCTGCTGAGTGGTGCTGTGCCTGCCATGGGGCTGGCCCCTCTCCAGGGAAACAGATTTTATTCATTTTTTTAGGGTGTTCTTGGCCCAACAGTAATAGCAGGGAGAAGAAGTGCAGGAGAGACACCATCCTTGCCCAGGGAGGAAGGAGTGGCTCTGGGGGGAGATGAAAAACCTGAGTGTAGAGACTGCATGTCCTTTGTAGCACCTCCTCGATCAAATCTTTTTTCACCCCATAGGCAACTGGCGTCCTAGCAAACCCCTCCTTCACCCTTTAATAATGACCCAGGAAAGCTGTGCAAAGCCATCCTTGCCTTTCAGGGCCAGAGGCAGGTCCATCAGCCCTGGCAGCGGGGGATCAGGGACATTTGAAGAGCTCTGTTTGGTTTCTCATGGAGTAGAACCATGCAGAAAGCTGGAAATGGAGGATGGGAAATGATTGCAAGCAGGAAACGGTCACAAACTGGTCACCTTCCCCATCGGTGGGTCCTGGTGCACTGGGGTTGTTCACGTCAGCTTTCCTTTCTCTGGCAAGATGACACTTAACCACAGCAACTGCTCAGAGGAGCCTCTGCTGAGAAACAGAGCTGCAGGGACTCCTGTTCTTACAGACCAGATAGAAACTGTTCCTGGCTTGTTTTTATTTAATTGTTGCCTCTCTCAGCAAACTGACTGGTGCTTTGCATCACCCCGGTCTGCTTTATCGTATGATTACAAGCCAGCAGCAACAATTTTCTGGCGTGGCACTGGGCTGGGGTGTGGGAGAGCTGGTTAACTCCTGGCTGTTGCATCCCATGCATGCCCCACGGTCTTCACTTCACCATCTGTGATCTGGGGACGAGTCTGCCTTTCTCCCACACTTTGCATTCCTCTCTTAAAAACTCAGTGCTGTTGGAGGAAGGGCTTTTCTTCGGCTCTCCCAGCACAGTGGGCTTTTTGGCAGGCGCACGATACTTTCAGGTCCAAATGTACCAGCTCAGAGTGTTTCCTCCTCCCATGCCATGCTCCTGACATGCCGGGTCCTTTGAGCTGCCTTCATCCCCATGGTCTTGATGCTGTTGATGCTCACGGGTTGCTCTATGACTCGTCAGCAAAGGTTTCCCATGCATTCGATCACAGCTACGCAGCAAAGTCATGCTTAAATCATCACATCTGAAACAAATCATTGAAATCCTACATTTTCCTCATTCCTCTGGGCTTTGAAAAGCAAACAAACAAACAAAAAAAAAACCCTCAAGAAGCCACTTTTAAATGTGGTGTTGTGGTTTTTTTCACCAGGCATTCTCAGGATGGTAAGACACACGTGGAGCGGGGAGCACCAGTTGAAAACCTGCAGGATTCCAGAGCAAGGGTTGGCTTTCTTACGTGTCTCATCCCTGACTGCTGTATTCCCGTCCTTCCTCCAAAGTCTTGCTCATGTATGGTGGGGACCTGCTTGAAACGTGCCTGGGTGAACCTGGCTGGGAAAAGCAGCCCAGGAACCGCATACCCAGGCAGGATCTCCTTTCCCACACCCACCTCTGTGTTTTGCTTCAAGATAAGGTCTAAAAAGCCCGTGAAGCAGCTGTTTGCATGGCAGTTCTGACCGGGGGGCAGGCTATTGCATGGTCTCTGCCAGGCAACGCTTGGGGATGGTCTCCACTGTGGGTCCTTCTGAGGAATGGCCAAGGGTGGTTCAGTTGAGGGATGCAAATGTACAGCTGTGAGTTCTGCTGATTCAGGTGTTGCCTGGAGAAGTTTCTCCTTTGATCAGATTTAGATAAGTCGTGTTTCCCTTACACTGGATTTTCCTTGTCCTTGAAGTGGCAGGAAGCTGAGACTCTTCAGTTTTCACCGTGGACTCGTGCTTTATGTTCCTCTCCCCATCACCCTGGTCACTTCCAGCCTCTCGTCTTGTATGTTTTGCATGTGTTGGTGCCTTCATCCATCACTGGCCCCTTGGAGGTTTCTGCTGTCTCAGTTTGGGGAGGCGATGTGACTGTGAGACAGCAAGCGAAAGTGCACGGCTGAGCTCAGTTGGCTCGGCGTGACCTGCAGATGTTCTGGTCAGGAATGTGGAGATGTTCTCCAGGGCCTTCTCAGGAGTCTGTCACACAGATACATGCTGGCAGGCTCAGAAGGGCTGACCTCCCTCAAGGACCTCTCGGCCCAGTACTTTGAATATTTGTCATGCTTTGTACATTTAAGTGTGTTGCTCTTTCTGAGCTCCGTGGCATGCAGGAGGAAGGTTTCCAGGCATCTGTGCCAAGACCTTGCAGAAATCTCTTTTCAGAGTGATTCTCAAAAGGTATCAAATCCAGCCGGGACACTGAGATAACTGCAGTGCTTGTGTCCCTCTGTGTGCCATCAGCCTGCTGCTGTGGCCACCCCACTCCCCTTCTGCCTTCCCGCACCATCTCTGGGCCTCCTCATCTCCACCACCTCAAAACCTATCGCAGGTGTCGGTGTTGCCACCGTGGTGTTTTCGCTTGTTTTCAGCACATTCAGCAGCAGCCGTGGCTGGGTGCTCGGGCTTCACCGTTTCTTACCAGTGCTGTGGTACAAACAGGGGCAAGTCAAGAAGTGGGTGCTTTCTGCAGCTCAGCTACAGCAGCAGCAGCTGATCACCACAAGTTTTGACGCACAGGAATTGTCTGGACGTGGTTTGTGGCAGACTGGGATTTAGGCAGCCGTTTGTCCTTATGCCTGTGCGGACGGCAGCCCCTGGTGGTTTTGCAGGAGCTGCAAGGTGGTGTCCGCACCGCTGGGTACCAGTCCCCTCCTCGTTGGGCAGCAGTGTCCCACACCCTCCTGCCTCCGCAGTGGTGTGCAGGTGAGGTTGCACCCTTGGGTGAACATCTCCGCTGCCGAGGGAGAATTGGCCACTTATCTGCAATGCCAGCTTTATGCTTTAACATCCTCCCAGAGGAGAGCAACTGGTAGAAGTGGCTGTGTGGTGACTCCCTGCCAGGGTCAGCTGGGGCTCCCCATCCCTCTGAGACAGCACAAAATCGGCAGTGACCAAAATTTTTGTGTCCCATCACAAAAATCCTCCGGCACATAGTGAAAAGGAGCTGCTCACCCTCCTCTCCCCCATGCACCCACACCTGGGCATGAGGGCAGCCCCCCGAGACCCCCCCCCAAGGAGCACAGGGTCTGCTGCAGCTGCCTGCTTTCCCTCGCAGGAGGCCGGCGTCCCTCTCCCCGGTGCGGCAGAGCCAGGAGTGAGCGCCCGCGTCCGTGGCCCGCCCTTGTAGGGTAATCTCCGCGTGGAGCTTACCGGCGTCCCTCTCCCCGGTGCGGCAGAGCCAGGAGTGAGCGCCCGCGTCCGTGGCCTGCCCTTGTAGGGTAATCTCTGCGTGGAGCTACCTTGGCTGGGCGCTGGCGTCGGGGAGGAATGTGTCCCCACGGGCCAAGTCGTTTGCTTGAGCTGCGGGATGCTCTGAAGGAGAGTGATGCCACACCTTTCAGTGCTGGCATCTCTCCAGACGGGATTTTACAGCTCTCCAGTCTTGCTTTTCATTTTTCTTTTTATTTCCCCCCTTCTCCTGGTTTGGTTTTTTTTTTTGTGTGTGTGTGTGTGAGCATGTTCCATGCTTTAGAAATGGAAGAGCAGAGGGAAGCTCTTGGTGCTGCTGCCCTGGTATTGCAAAGAGATGGGAGGAGCATTTCCCTTCCAGTTTTCTGCTGAGGTCTGGGTCCTGGGTGAAGCTCGGGGTGTCCTGGTGCAATTTTCAGAGCTGGGAGGGCCGCAGCATTTCCTGTGGTGAAGGAAGTGATCTGGGCTGGTGGCTGGAGCCTGCATCCCTCCAGCATCACCTTTTACAGGAACCCATTGAGAGGAAAGTCAAAAGCAGTAAAGAAAAACCTCCCCCAAATTTTGGGCTCTCCCGGTGGGGAGCAGATCTTGTAAGAGATGAGCTTACGTTGTCTAGTTACAGGTTTGCAAGCGCTGAAGGGCTGTGACACTCCTAAGAAATTCGGTGTGAGGCAGGATCCAGATGGATCATGACCATCCCATTGTTCCTGCAAACAGGTCCCCGTGTCCCCCCTGCTGCTCTCACCAGCGTGCGGAGAGAAGAGCGAGGCGCCAGCATGGCATCCGGGTACAGCTGAGTGGGTGCCAGACCCTCAGCTGGCTGCAGTGCTCACGGAAATGCCTTTGTCTGTGCTGAGGGAGTTCCTTAGAGGTCTGAGAGTATCCACTGTGGTTAAATGCTCGCTGTGGGCGCTGCAGCCCTGTCCCCCTCCTGTCCCTGCCCGCTGTACGGTGTGGCCACCCCCTTTGCACAACCACAGGGTGAAGTGTTTAGGGGAAGCTCAAGTAACTGCTGGAACATCACCCGATGGGGACTGCTCAGCTGCTGGAGCTGCTGAAGAGACGCCCCTGCAATGTGGGGGAGATGACTTTTCATTACTGATTTAATCCAGCGTGGTGGCCGGCAGCCCTGCTTTGCTCCGAAGCCTGTTGTGCAGAGGTCACACAGAGTGACACTGCCGTTGTGGCAGTCAGTTTTATCTCAGGATTCTCCAGCCAGCACTGGAAAGAAATTTTGGCAGAAGTTGCAAAAAAGGGTTTCTTTCCCTCTCTCTCCTCTGTTATTTATTAATTCCCCTGCAAGCTTGTCAGCACCAGGGCTGGCAGCAGGCGCGGAGCCCTGCGGGTAACCCCAGGCAGGACCCCTCTCCATCATGAGCACAGAAACAGCGGTTCTCCGCGAGATGTGTTTGGTGATGTGGGCAGCGATGAAAGATAGAGAAATGCGGCCAGAAGAGTCACGTTTCTCTAACTCTTCTCAGAAAAAGCTGCCTTGTGGGTGGGTGTTGGGGTTTTTTTTTTAATGAAAAATAACCTGTTCTGGGCAGACCGAGCTGGCAGTAGGGTCTCTCCCAGCCCCGGGCTGAAGAGTAGCTGCTGCCTCGGGGGGCTGGGGACGTCACTGTCCTCCACTTGAAACTTGGGGCTCTGGTTGGTGTGAGTCAGGCTCTGGCAGGGATTTCAAGGTTGCACATGCTAACTTCAGGCTGAACACCGTAGCGTTCCTGCAGGCTGTGTGTGGCCTGTTACCCCCCTGTCCAACCTGTCCATCAGTAGGTGCAAGAAGGGAGGAGAGCAGCCCTGGGCTGGGACAGGGACTGCGCTGGGCAGACTGGTCCTTGCTAGTGGATCTGGAGATACTTATGGATGTAAATATATAATTATTGTGTGTGTGAGTGGTGTCAGCCCATGGAGCAGTATCCACCCGTGTGGCTGTGGCAGGGACAGGGCAGGGCTTTGGGATGCGGTGCGCTTCCTCCTCTCTGTGCCGCTGCCTTTCCCTGGCTGCTGCCTGATGCTCTCGTTAGGAGCAGTAACGAGGGATCCCTGCCTGCTCGCCTTCCCGCTGCTCCTGCCTGCATGGCTCCTACTCTTCCCTTTTCCTACCTCCTGCAGGCTGTCTGTGCTGAGCCTTCCTCACCTGGGGACCATCCTCCTCCTTGTGCAGCCTGAGCTGCCGTGGCCGCAGTTGGCTGCGGGGGAGTCATCTCCCCTGTGCAGATGGGATCCCAGGTCCCTTCTGGGATGAACCCAGGAGCAACCTTTCTTGATAGTGAGAACAGCGAACTGGTTTGCTTTGGAACCCTCACCAATACTTTTTCTTCTCTTTTTTTTTCTTTTCCTTGGTTTCAGGAGAAGAGGACAAGAAATGAATGACACGAAGGAAACGCTCCTGACTAAAGGATCCCTAACTTGTAACTTGGACTGAAGTCTTGCATGCGTGACCATCGCTAGAAGCCAGCAGGACATGCATGTGTCCGACTATCAGACAAATGCGGGTGAATCGTCGAAAAGAAAAATACTGATTTTGTTTCGTTTCGTAGCTTTCTTTTTCCTGTACATAAGAGTGCAATTACTGGACAGCGGCAGAGGGTTTGGGGACGGAGCTGTGTGGACCTGGGTCGTCGTAACATGGTTCCTTGGGGATTTGTTCCTGCAAAATTTGAGACCCTCTATCCAATTTCCACCCTGACTGGGTTGAGCTCAGGCAAGGTGCCCTTCAGGGGAGGTCGAGGCAGGGAGTCAGGATTTTCCCGCGAGCAGGAGGCTGCATCCCCCCATGGGGTGGGATGCACGAGGGCAGCTCATGGGGCCGGGAAGGGCTTGGCAGTGAGTGAGGGCAGGGGAGGGAGGTGAAGGGGCCATGGGTTGTGGTCACCAACCCTCGATGATGTTCACCGTGTAAGTGGGCGCATCGCTGAGGCTGCCGCGCTCTGTTCTGGCAGTTGTGGTGCCTGTGGGCTGCAGCAGCTGAAAATAGCTTCACAGGTGGTGGGGCTCTCATGGACGCGTGTCTGTACATCGAGGTTGGGTGCATGCGGTGGAAAGTGAAGTTCTCCCTATTTATCACACTGTCCCATTTGATCCCCATGTTGTGGAAAGCCCCGCACCTTCTCAGGCTCATCCAACACCAACACATGCTGCAGTCTTGTCTGTTCTTCTCCATCCGGCACCTCGTTGGATCCCATCTGCACTAAGCCGTAGCCCGTAGCCCTCTTCCTTGCAGGGGCACCCCTTTGAAGCAAAGCGAGGGGTTGACCAACTTTGCGTTCCTCGAGGCTGCTGCTTCCTCCTGGTCACACTTTCTTTCCTCAGCTGATTTTGAACTTCTTCCCTA
>NW_010407952.1:17982-26660 GCF_000710305.1 Buceros rhinoceros silvestris | reverse complement strand
CTAGCAGGAGTAGAGCTTGAGTCCTTGGGAGCATGTCGGTGAGTTCACATCCTCTGCTTTGGAGGACATGGCTGTCTTGCACAGGGCATCCGTGACACCGGTGATCTGCCTTCGAGACGGAGTGAATGTATCTTGTACATAACATAGTCCTTCTCCAGAGCGGTGTTTTGTCATGGCATCCTTTTTTTATAAGGCATCAACTTTATGTTAACCTCGTGGGATTTCTTTGCAGCAGGAGTGACACGGGCTGCAGTGAGAGTTTGTGGATCAGGAGTGGATTTTGGGATCCAGTAAATTGACCTTTCTCTATTGAGCTGCATGAGCTGAGAAGCTGATAATGGGTGATTTCTTCTCCAGCTCTCCACATCCTCCCTCCTGTTTCTCTCATGTTCCCCTATGATCCATCCTGATGATATTTAGTTAGCCAAACCCTCTATCTTTCCTTTCTCCTTAATTCCAGCAACGGGACTAAAGCCAGAGGTTTGGATACTGTTTTATTCTTTGCTGTTGGGTTTTTTTCTTTTACTTTTTGCCTCATAAAAGCTTCCAGTGCTTTTCTGTTTCTTTTTCACCTGGGCAAGAGCTACTCTTCCTCTGTACAGTAGGTGCCAAATATCACCCCTCCTTTCTTTTCTCCATCACCAGCATTGAAGATGAGCAGAGCCCCCAGACCAATGGGAATGTACAGAATTGTTATACTACTGAGCTGATTTAACTGTACAGAAAACCTTGCATGAAATGTTGTTACTGTATTTAATATATAATGTATTCAAGGAATTTTAATATGGAGCTCTTTAAAAAGATCTTTATAGATACTCTGTGGTTAGAAGATTGTTGCTGATTTTTTTTAAAAAATATTATTCTACTTTGTCTTGAAGTTTTATTTTTCAAAGGTGTTTGTTATGTCTAATTGATTTAATTGCTGATGCCATGGGGCACCCAATTCCTCTTTAAAGATTTTCACCATGGATGAGACTCACCCTGGTGCAGAGGACCAGGGCATGACCCAGGTACTGCTTAAGCCTTCAAACGAGGCTTCAGTAAGACTCGATGCTGTAGACCTGTGACTTGCCCTTCCCCGAAAGAGTGGATTTCACCTTATTTTAGTACGGATCATCTCTAGCTCTCTGTGCAGGGTAAGGACCAGCGGGGATTTCATCCAGCGTCAGCTCAGTGTCTGGAAAGAAAATTGCTTCTGTGTTTCCCTGAGGCTGGAAATCAGTTTGGAAGAGGCTGGACCAGGCATCCCAGCCTGGTTTGTGGGGTCTAGCGGGGCTTTCAGCTGCCCAGTGGCATCTCCCTGGGACATGGTGACCACAGTCCATCTACTCTTATTGCACCACTGAGTTACACTGGTTTCCCTGGGCTTAAGGTCTGGTGTTACTACTTTTGCCCAAATACGTATGTGTGTGGAGTTTCTTGTGTAAAGGTCCCACCAATGAGTACTGAATAATGGCTGGGAATCTCTAATGTAAGGAGACTTAAAAGGGAAAAATAAAATCAGGGTTCTGCTTAGAGCCAAGATGAAATTTAACATTTTAACTCGCTATTAAACCCCTGCTGGTAATTTTTGCGTAGTCTCTCGTGACAGCAGGGAGGTGGGGGTGGTTGGACCAGGTGTCCTTCTGAAGCCCCTCACGGAAAGGCTGCTTGAGGAGCTGCTGAGTTTGTTACCTTACTGTTGGGAGAGGTGCTGAGTTGCTGTTGTTTTCTTGTTGATGGAGATGCCGCCCTGCTGTAATCCTGGGCAGTGTCAGCCTGTTTGTGCAGTCGTTGTGTTGCAGTCGTGCGTTACCAAACCCAAGCCATCACGGACCAGAAACCAGAGTCCCAGCCAAAGGCTTGTTCTTTCCAGCAGCAGCAAATCACGTTTGCCTTTATGTTGTAACCCTCTGGATCTACCTAGAAAATAGTGCAGGAAACCTGCTCTAAGGCTGCCTGGAGCAGGCATCCCCCTAGCTAGCAGGGACTGTTTTGACGCCTTTATGCTTCAGTGAAGGCTCAGAGAAAATCACGGCGTAGTTATTTATTGCGTGTCTGGAGCTTTTACAGGTTGGAGCATGTTCTTGCACAAATTTGGAGGTCCCAGAGCCAAGACTGTTGCTTTGGGATCGGGTCTTGTGTCTCACCAAGGCATCTGACTGCGTGCAATACAAGGGAGGTGGATGCTGGGTGGCTGTTTTGCCCAAAAAAGCAGTTCAGGGGCAAAGCCTCCAGCAGCCTTATGTTTTTGGCAAAACAATTTTAAGAATTATTTCAGTTTTAGTTTTATTTTGATGGTGCTTGCTTGGCATATTCAGAGTTTTTAAACAGAACTTGGGTTTGTCCAGCAAGACCTTTAGCACCGGTGGGCTGCTGCGACAGAGGCTGCCTGTGCAGGAAGGCAGCGACCCAAGATGCACGGTGAAGGATGTGCCGGGACGGCAGCACGGAATTGTCCACAGGCACTTTATACTCCTTTCTCAGGGGCCGGGCACTGTGCTGGTGTTGTGGAGACACCCACAAACCAGATAGATGCTCTCCGAAAAACGTGGATTTATTGCAAACAAATTTGCCCGGCACTGCGACTGTACAGGTTCGGGTGTCAGTTGGGAATTATCACTGCACAACGAATTTATGCAGAACTAAGGAATCTAAGAATTCTAAGGAAGGATAGACCCAAAACGTGCCCAACTCACTGATAAAGGGGAGAATATCTCACCTAGTGATACCAAGGGGGTCACTTACCAACGCCGGGTAAGGATCACTCCATCTCAGGGACGTACACTCGGGCAGCGTCCCGGCTCGAGGGGACTCTGTTGTACGTCAGGCAGAGTCCTGCCCCACCAAAACTCATGAAATAATTGCTGTGCTAATGCTGTCCTGGTTGGTGGGCAGTGATTGGGAGGAGCAGTGACCGTGGTGTCATATCAGTCCTGAAACTCACACAGGAGTCCCCAGTACCACCGCCCACGAGATTTGGTCCGTACCTGGCCATCACTCTATATAAATGACGGCAGAGGTTCAGTCGTCCCTGCTCAGTCCCACCTGGGCTCATTTTTCCCTGCTTCTGCAGTGGCAATTTCTGGCCTTGGTGGGGAGACAGCCTGGGGATCAGGTTTTTGGGATGAAGGACAAGGCTGGCATGGCACAGTTTGGGTGGGGGTCTGCAGAGCTGCACTGAGGAGGAGGACACACGGGGTCAGTTGTGCTCTCCTCTTGGTGCCGTTCAGCTCGTGGTATGAGTGGGGCATTAAAGGAGCCTAAATTTGTGAGCACCTGGAGCGATGGGGACATAGGTAGCACTGGCTGGTGTCAGAGCATGGGACCAAGAGGAGGGGGGCCACTGCCCTCGGTGGGTTCAGTTCGGGGTAAATTTGTGAGCACCTGGAGCGATGGGGACATAGGTAGCACTGGCTGGTGTCAGAGCATGGGACCAAGAGGAGGGTGACCACTGCCCTCGGTGGCTTCAGTCTGGGAATGCACTGGGTTTTTTTATGTGAGATGCCTGAGCAGCCAAATCTGGAAATCCAGATTTGTGCTTCGTAGCGAAAGGTAAATCATTGCACCTTGGTGGGGGTGGGAGGGTGTTATCTGAGGGGCAGAACTGAAAGAAATAAGGTTTCCTATTTTATTATATGAGAGATATTTTTCCACTAAATCACCGCGTCCGAACTCGTGTCCTTTGTCCGGCTGTGAATAGCCAGGAGTGCCATGAAGACACGGGAAGGCTCCTCGTGGTCACATCCACACAATCCACTCTGTTCACACAATATCGGGCTGATTTGTTTTATACTTACAAAATTACAGAAATAAAAGCAATTTTACTGGATGACTCTGGGGGTGTTTTGTTGGTTTTGTTGTTGTTGCTTTATTAACTTCTTTTTTTTTCTTTTCTTGCCCCGTTTATGGCCGATTTGGGGGACATTTGGGAGCCCATGGAGCTGTGTGGAGTGCCTGAGGGCATTCTTCAGCCGTAAAAGGAGCTGTGCTCGCCAGATCAGGATTTCTTGTGGGTTTTCAAAGCAGCCAAACTAGAAATGGAGCTGAGCTGGTCTCTGGCATGGGACGAGAAAGACGAAAGGAGTGGCATGATGTGATTGGGGGGAATTTTTTAAGTACCAGCTGATTTGCTCTTGGGGTACAAGATTACAAATAACAGCGCTAATTCCGTGTCCGGAACAGTCCTCGCCTTATCTCCCCCAGCTGAGAGAGGAGGTTTAAATAAGCCCTGTGATCATCTCCACAAGAAATAATTATTAAATAAATAGTAATTAAATAACTTGGCCTCCTCCGGAGGATGGCACAGAGCCTCAGGGACGTGTGTTTCCATCTCCGCATCACCCAGAGCTCTGGCCATGGGCATGTTTTGAGTGGAAAATCCTGATACAGCTGCAGGTCATGTTTTGAAGCAAGTCTGGGCTCATGGCAACATCCGCCCAGGGTGCGTTTTTGCTGGGATGTGGCCCCATATGCCCCTACCCAATGCTATGAGCAGGAGAAAGGTGCTGCGCAGGGTAACGCAAAACCTTTGTAACCCAAAGGAGGTTACAGAGAGGGATGTGGGACACCCAGGCAAACGCTGGTTTTTTGGAAAGGGTTTTTTGCTTGACCTCCTCTTTCCAAATGCCGTCCTGGTCTCCAGTGCCAGTCCATGAGGGCCACCACCACTGTGGCTGGAGATGACCCTCGAGCTGGTCCGTGTACCAGCCCCTCCTGAGGATACAGGTCTTGTCTCAGCACATAGCGGTGAAGGCAAAATCCCCCAACTCCCCGCCTCATGTTTCATCGGTCCCTGGACCACTGGGGACCATCGCTGCTGGGGCTGCACATGTCTTTGAGGTACAATTCAGAAAACTGAACAAGCCCCCCACCCCCCCCCAAAAAAAAAAACCAAAACCAAGGGTCCCTGTACCTGGTGGCAAGTGTTCAGCTGCCCCAGGGGCTGTGCATGCCACACTTCCAGCATCTGCAATGGGCACCCTTCACTACCCCCAGCATCTCGGGTTCATGTGTTTGCTTTGGTGTTGGCTGTGACATCATCTGAGGTATTTCCAGGGAGACGTGTTGCCGTAGCAACTGGGGATGGAAATGCCGCTTCTGTGGGGTGAGTACCACCAAAAACGTCTGTCTGCGTTGGGGCATTGCAGAGCAGGACGGGCACGGAGCGGAGCCAGTCCTGCTGGGAAGGAGCGAAGAGAGGTCAAGGACAAGTTAAAATTGGAAAGAAAACTGAACATGCTGTTTCGTAGGACCTTGCTTGCTCTCATCTGCCAATTTTTTTTCACCACACACCCCCGCCCCTGCTCCTTTCCTATGGCCAGCGGTGCGGTGTGAGCATCTCCTCTGCCTGGTGAAGGCAAAGGGGGTCTGTGGTGGCCAACTCCCATCTGCCACTTTTTTTTCACCACACACCCCCGCCCCTGCTCCTTTCCTATGGCCAGCGGTGCGGTGTGAGCATCTCCTCTGCCTGGTGAAGGCAAAGGGGGTCTGTGGTGGCCAAAATTTCTGGGAAGAGCCTCCCACTTGCAGGGGTTCTTCTTGGTGACCTTGGCCACCACAAGGTCCCCTTTTCACCCACCATCCTATTTTAAATCTACTTGGCACTGTGTTGTTCCTCCCCATCCCCAGATTTGCAGTGTGCTGCACATTTTTGTGCTGAAATTCAGAGCTCCATGCTGGAAGCTGCCAAGCGTGAGTCTGGGTTGTGTAATGAGCTTCATCTATTATTTTTTTTTTTCCCCCATAAGATGTTTTTGGAAAAGCAATGCCTGTGAGCCTGGGAAGCTCTGATAGCTGTTATGCCTACCAGAGCTTTGCTGCTCTGGGTGGTGGTGAGCTTCAGCCCCACGCAGAGCCTTTCAAACCATTCTCTGTGCCCCAGCAGCTCCTCCAACCTCTGGGTCTCTGTCCCAGCTCGAAGCAAGGATGAACTCACATTTCCAAATGTCTCCCTTAAAAATATAATTTTTTGCATTTTTTCTCTTGACGGCTCCAAGCAGAGGTTGTTTGTTTAATGGGTGGGGGGAAGGAGTTGCTTTCACAGCCATGGACTGAGTCTTGTGCAAAGCCCATGGCAGCACTGCTGGGGATGCCCTCGGAGGGTCACCAGCCCTCAGTGCCCTCAGCTTCTGGCCCAGCTAGAGCTGCAGGAGATGCTGGGTGAGACCAAGGCCAGTGCTGGGGACCGGGCAGTGCCAGCTGCCCCAGGAGAATATTTGGGCAATCTGGTCCTGGGGCTTTGCAACCCCAGACACAAACACAGAGCTCTAGGGCCTCATTTGCTGTTGCTGCTTCCATTTCTCCTTCCATGGGCAGTGAAGCTAGAAGAGGTCATTTTCCTTATCTCTACCTAGTTTCGACCTTGTCGACCTCCCACCCTGCATAGTCCCATGTTTGCATGCTGCTGGGGTCAAGCCCAGCTCAGTGCTTCCTGTGCCCAGAACCTGCTGCAGCTGAGCTCGAGCTGCCGCTGCTCCTCCATCAGCACCCGCAGTCTCTGCATCTCCTCACCCTTGGCAGAGCACCCCTACGGCCTCCAGCTTGCTCTGCTTGAAAGCAGCTGAGAGATGCAAAAGTTGCTCAGAGGAAATGACTGTGAGCGTATCAGCAGCACCATACAATTTGGTGTCTGCAGAAATCCCAGATAAAAACACCCCAGAGGTCTCAGCTGCTGTGCCAGGGTCTGTGCAGCGGGTCGTGGCCACCCCTCTGGGCACAGCACGCTCATAAAACCCTCTTTCTCTAATTAATTTTTAATTTATCACTTAGGCATTTCAGTAATGTATTTGTTATCACAGCAGATCATTGTAAGCCCGGACTGTCACCATGTCAGGACAGCCCAGCGCTGGAGCATCACAGCCCCATGAACTGCCCATCTCCCAGCAGGCGACTGCCCTGGCTGGGCAGGTAATTCAACAATTTCCCAGTCCCAGCAGAGCAGTTCCCCGTGGTAACCACTGGCCGAGGCAGAGAGGGGTGTTAGCAGCTCATGCAGGTGATCACCGGGAAACTGGGTGCAAACAGGGGGGTGCAGGGTGCTGCCGGGCACACAGCCAGCTGGCACCGCTCGCACACCCATGGCACTGCTGTGGGGACAGGTAGCAATGCCAGCCCCAACCTATTAAATTCCCTGTTATAAAGGAATTTAAAGAGGGGTAAACCCAGGCACGGTGTGGGCGTGGGAGGGGTGTGAGTGACGGTGGCGTGTGAGCCCACGAGGGTTTTGGCTATCTTTTTTTTCTCAAATGTTTGAGTGCCACAACCAAGAGGGTGCCCATGCTGGGTGCTGATAGCAGCCCGGGAGAAGACGCAGGCCCCACGGGTGCTCCCATGGTGGGGTACCCTGCTTCCCACACCGCCCAGCCCACATCCACGGGCTCTGGTCCTACTCACCAGCTGCAGAGAGGCTCCAAGAGATACCAAAATGGGAGATGCATATTATCTCCCAGTGGAAAGTATTTTAGCTAAATCCATGCTATAACCATTTTATTGACTCCAAGTACTAGAGAGAAGGTTAGAAGTGACTCTTTTACAAGTTATTTTGCTGTTAAATTTAGCTGTCCTATTTTCATTATCCCCATGGCTTTGGCAGGGGTGAGCAGCCTTCCCTAAAAGGCCTCGTTTCATACAGTAAGTTATTTGCTTCTCTCCTGACAGATATCTAAGCTTATAAGGTTTGTCCGCTCCGCTCAATAGCAGTATCAGCCTTCAATCTTATATGATTAGCATCAGCCTTTCGTATTTGCTTTTGGCTTCCTGTCTGACAGCTTTCCATGTTGCTCAGGGCTGGGGCATTGGATGGTGTCACGTCATTTGTAACATAGGATCATCTGATTTTGATTCCCAAGCTTCACAGTACGCCCAAAAGATTTTGATAAATGGTTCATCTGCTTTTCCCCCCATTTTCCCTATTGCCCAACAAAGTTAATCAATTAGTTCCACTCATGTTGTGGTTGTCAGGTCTGCAAAATACTGACTCCATAGGCCAAGCGATGGGCAATTGAACGTGAGAAGTAATGACGTTAAAAGAAGTTTCGGAAAGGACAGATTTGTCCCAGCAAGTTAAACTTTTCCCTCTTTCCCAAACCGTTTCCCCCCACAGAAAGGGACCTTGTCCCAGCCTTGGTGGCCATGGGCAGCCAGCACCTGCTTCAGGTCACTGGAGGCAGCAGGTCATGGTATCACAGAACAGTTTGCGTTGGAAGGGACCTTTGAAGGTCGTTGAGCCCAACGCCCCTGCAGTGAGCTGGGGCTCGTGGGATGGTGCCTGCCCTTGTGGGGAGTGCTGAAGCTGCCAGGCTCTGGGCTTTTGGGGGAAATGTCCTCTGCTTCCCCCCAAAACAACACTCCCAAGCCCCAGAGCTCCCCAGTGAAGAGCTCACCCCCCGTAGGGCTGTGCCCTCGAGGCTGCCCTCGATGGGGATGCAGTGCAGGGTCCCCCATCCTCAGCCTCTCTGCTTTCCCCAGCACAAGCCAACCCACCCTCCCCAAGCTTCCCGCTGCAGTGGGGTTGACCCCTCAGTGTCATTCTGGCGTGCAAACTCAGCCCCCTTTCCAGTGACGGTCACTTAAAGCGGAGCCTGCGCCACCCTGCCAAGCGTCCCTCACTGTGACCCTGGCTCGCCTGCCTGGCCTCACTCACGGCCCTGCCTGTCAGGAAATGCTGAAAATGCTTCGAAATGTGCCCAGCCCAACCC
>NW_010407952.1:17444-17893 GCF_000710305.1 Buceros rhinoceros silvestris | reverse complement strand
GCTGAAAATGCTTCGAAATTTGCCCAGCCCACCCCCGGGCAAGCCCTGGGACCCGGCCAAGCCCCTTCTGGGCGGCCTCACCACGGGAGAGGACCAAGCCAGGCACCAGCTGCCGCGTGGGTCGGCTCCGAATTGCTGGGCTGGGGTTTCTGTGCCCTCACCCTGCCCTTTTCTGACCTTTTTCCCAGGGCAGCCTTAGGGGGACAAAGCAGGAAGTGGCTTAGGGACATGAACAGGAGACCCACAGCCTGAGGTGGCCGCTGGGGCAGGAAAGATTATACCCCCAACCCCAGTTTCTAAACTCCTCTAAACTCTAAACTCCTGGGACCCCCACCGTCTCCTCTACCTTGATGTTGCCCCCAGGGATGCTTCATGGTCGCTGCTAGCCCTGAGCCCATCCCCAGGGAGGGCCCCTGCCTGGGTGAGGGTGCTTCCCCTGCGGGCAGGCG
>NW_010407952.1:16632-17334 GCF_000710305.1 Buceros rhinoceros silvestris | reverse complement strand
GTGGCACGTGGTCTTGGCAGGGTGGCCCTGCACCCTCCCGCACCCCGTCCCACCCCCGGACCATGTAGGGCACCAGCTGCACCCAGCCCAGAGCTTATAGGAAGTGGAAACCCCGTCCCTGCGCAGAGGAGGAAACCCGACAGCCCAGATGTGCACAGAGCGACGCCGATAGCATTTTTCTTTTCTTTTATTCCCTCCTCTCTACAAACAGAGGAGTTACCCGAGTGGCAGAGGGCACCGCCTGACCCTCGCCACGGCGAGCAGTGGGGCTGGCGGGAGGCTGCGGCACAGCCCTGGCGCAGCCATGGGGCAGAAGTTCATGGAGAAGGTGTCCTCCTTCCTCTTCGAGTATGACACCCCCAGGATGGTGCTGGTGAGGAACAAGAAGGTGGGACTGACCTTCCGGCTGATCCAGCTCATCGTCCTGGCGTACATCATCGGGTAAGGCTCCCAGGCGCCTGCTTTCCCCTGAATTAATGCTTTGCCACCAGGTTAAAAGGGAACGTAGATGAAGGGGCTCTTATATCCCCTATATCCCAATGCAGGGGGGTTGTTGCTGATGGCGTCGCATGCCCCTGGCCATAGCCGCTCCTGTGCTGCCCAGTATCCCACCATGGGTCTTTCAGATGGTGCGCTGGCGCCCGTGTCCTCCCCAGAAGTGGCTGTGTGCAGGCTGGGGGGTCCTCCCTCCCCAGCCCTCCC
>NW_010407952.1:13700-16551 GCF_000710305.1 Buceros rhinoceros silvestris | reverse complement strand
CTCATCCCTACCCAGCCCTGCTACGCACGCCGGGGCCCCGGCTCCTCTCTGAGTTGCATCCAAATCCCACTCAAGCTGCTGGATGGTGGCCTGAGAATCTGTTGTTATTTTTATTTTCATTTATATTAACTAAGAGGCAGCTGGGGCCAGCACAGTGATTTGTGAGACCCAAGCGGCTCAAGACAGGGCCATAAATCTCCCCGTCCACCATCCCGCTGGGAAGGCAGAGCCAGCCCAGCTCTGGAGCCGGGACGGAGCCTTGCTCCAAATCTCTGCTTTGCTTCGCTTGTGGGAGGCAGCCCCAAGAGCAGCAGTGATGCAAAAGCAACTGCTTAAAAAAGGCAGCGGGTGGAGCAGGCAGGCTCAGAGCCATGCGGGGATGGATGCCCTGGGGTGCCCCAGGGCCGCTGCTCCTGCCACGACAATTTGGGTCCTGTCCCCTCGGCATGGGATGACGCGCCGTGCTACAGGATAAAAATCTTTGTGCATCCCCATGGCTGCTGTGGGCTCAGTCCTTGAGAAAGACCAGCACCCTTCCATCAGGAAGGGCCCCATGGGGAGAGGGGGTGTCTGGCCATGAACAGGAAAAACTGGGTGTTTCTGGGGTGCAGGGTGCCTGGGACAGTTCAAGGGAGAGGCAGGAGCTCCCAGGGCTCAGTGCAAACAAGTAGCTGTGGGGAGCAGGGGTGCCCATCCCTGCTTTTAGCCCAGATCCCCTGGACAGGGAGAAAAGCTTCCCAGGAGGTCATCATGGGACCCCTGGGATGTGCTTTGGCTCGAAAGAGTAATCGTGACCTCAAACCGCTGCCCCGCCAAGGTCTCGAGAATGCTCCATTGCAAACGGGTTTGCACTGGCCCAGACTGGTGTTACTGGGAGCAGTGCTGGCTCTCCTAAAGGCTGAGCCTGTAAAGCCCAGGGCTCCAGCAAACCCAGCTGGGGGCTGCTCCTGCAGATGGGGAACCAGCAGAGGCGGTTGCTCAGAGCGGCACTTCCTAAGGAAGCATGGCTTAAGCAACCATCTAAAATGGGACAGACAGTGGGGGGAGCAAAGCCGGAACCAGCCTGGAGGTGACAGCCGGGACAGACAGGTCAGCATAAAGGTGCTGTAATTCCTACGTTTTTGCTGGTTAGGTGGAGTCGGGATCCACTAGTGAGGAGCTGCCTGGGACTGGGGCTGCCCACAGCCCTACTGGCCACGGGCATCCCCTGGCTGCCTGCAGCACTGCCGCCGGGTCCCTGCCTGCCCTGAGCCATGGAGCTTGAGCTTTCCTCTTCTCTGGAGGCACGTTTGGCAGGCAGCTATGTATTTATTTACAATTACAGAATCCCAGACTGGTGGGGGTTGGAAGGGGCCTCTGGAGATCACCCAGTCCAAACCCCCTGCTAGAGCAGGGTCACCTAGAGCAGGCTGCACAGGAAAGCGTCCAGGCAGGCTTGGAATCTCTCCAGAGAAGGAAATATTCAACCTTCAGTATTCAACTGAAGATATAAAACATTGAGATATTCAATATTCCACTACCCCAGCTTTAGTCCCCCTTGGCAGCAGGCGAGGATGCCCACGAGGGTGCTCGCAGGGATGAACAGCTGTGCTGGAGGGATGTGTGGCAGTGCCATCAGTGCAGAGGAGGGACGTGGCGCTGACCGTGCCGAGAGACCTGGCATTACCCGTGGGGATTAGCTCTTCTTTCTGCTGATACGCTGAGATGAGGCAGTATCGCTGCTGGCCAGGCGACGCCGGGCACTTCCCGGCTGGACTCCGCTTTCTGGGCTTCAGTTTCCTGAAAACCTCGGTGTGAGGAGGCTGGGTGCTGAGCTGCAGGATGAGGCCAGCTTGGTGACGCGGCCATATCAGGGAGTGACACCAGGGGACTTTTACCACTTGGGCGGGGCTTGAGGCCCTGATGGGGAAATGACGCTTTGCTGCGAACATGGCAATCAGCGGCAGGCAAAGGGCCACATCCTGCCCTGCCTTGAGGATGCTGTGGGGTGCTCAAGCCCTGTTTGTCCACAGTCACCTCTGCCAGGGAGGGACGAGGTTGCAGTGGCAGAGGCTGCGCTGGAGGCAGATTTAGGGAAATGCTCCACCATGGGGCTGCCCAGTCTCCTACAGCCCCAAGGGCATCGGGGAAGGTAACCAGTATAACCCAGTACAGCCCTCTGCCTTGGAGAAGGAAGGTTCCAGCTGGGGTGGCAGCAGTGCTGAATTTCTGCTCCTACCCCCAGGTGCTGGGTATGATGCCAGGTCCCCTCGTCCCCTGTCCCAGGATGCTAATGGGGCTGCAAGCCAAAAAGCATCATCTCCAAGAGGTCCCCATAAGGTCCAGCACCCGTAGGGCAGACCTCCAGGCAGCACCTGGAGTTGCCCCATTTCCCCCAATGCCCATCAGTCAGGTACCCGAGGATGGGCTGACATGTGGGGCTGGCATCATGGGCTGTCCCACGGGCAGCGCACTGCCTCTGTCATGGCCCATGGGACCAGTGCCTGCGGCGGTGGGGACAAAAAACAGATCTCTCCTTTTTTAGTGCCAGGAACGCTCCGCGCCGCCACAGTGCTACCCGAAATGGTCGCTCACCCATGTTTACAATCTCCCTGAGCCATAGTTAATCCAGCGGCAGCTTGTTTATGCCATAGGTTTCCCACGGGCAGCGCACTGCCTCTGTCATGGCCCATGGGACCAGTGCCTGCGGCGGTGGGGACAAAAAACAGATCTCTCCTTTTTTAGTGCCAGGAACGCTCCGCGCCGCCACAGTGCTACCCGAAATGGTCGCTCACCCATGTTTACAATCTCCCTGAGCCATAGTTAATCCAGCGGCAGCTTGTTTATGCCATAGGTTAAATAGTGTCAGGAG
>NW_010407952.1:503-13559 GCF_000710305.1 Buceros rhinoceros silvestris | reverse complement strand
CCGCAGGGAGACCCAGCCACGCCAGTGTCCCCAACCCTGCTCCTGCAGCCCTCTTGCGCCCAGGGCCACAGCTCCACGGTTCCCTTTGCTGTGTCCAGACTCTCCCCGTCTTGGTGCTGGAGGGCTGATTTTTTGAGAGTGCCTATGAAGTGGATCAGGAGGGTCCAGGTGAACCGCTGAGCCCAGCAAGCTGCAAACTCACCATAGGATTTAATCCCAAAGGGCCAATGGCCACCCGGCTCCACCTGCCTTCACGCACCCTCCACAATAAAGTGTGTCCCAGTCCCCAAAATGAATCAACCCTCTGGCGAAGGTTGGACCCTCAGGTCCAGAGGCTCAGGCAAAGGGTGGGAGAGCTCAGCAACATATTCCTCATCCAGCTGGAGGAAATTTGGCAAATCAACCCCTGTGTAGGACTTGGTAGATGAAGCCCCAGCCCACAGCGATGTGCTGGGACATGGGACTCCTGCAGCTGAGCACTGGTGGCTGTGTTCACCCCACCACCTTTCCCTGTCCAGGTGGGTTTTCCTCTACGAGAAGGGCTACCAGTCTCGGGACAGCATCGTCAGCTCAGTCTCAGTGAAGATGAAAGGCCTGACACTGACCAACGAGAGTGTTCTGGGCCCTCACATCTGGGACGTGGTGGATTATGTTTTCCCACCCCAGGTACGGTGACAGGGTGGGTGGATTGGGTGAGTTGCTTTTGGCCCAATAGCCACGGTTACCCATGGGCTCCTTGGCGTAGGCTTTCCATGGGGCTAACCACGTGTCCTTGTGGTGGAGAGCAGGTTGCTCCTACCACAGACCTCTGCCCACGTATCACCCCTGTGGAGCATACGGTGGTTGGGACCTGCCACGGTTCATGGGCTGTGTTTGAGGCTGCCTTCAAAAAGATTAAGGCTCCCTCAGGGCCTCCATATGCATCTCAGGCAGCAAGGGAGGTCACCCACTGTCCCTGGGGCTGGTGGCGCTGCAGCTCCCCAGGGCCACCATCAGCTTCCCGAACTGCAGTGGAGCAGGGTGGAGGACCCAAAGTTAGGGACAAAGGTGCTGTCTTGCCTAGACATGCCCGGGTGGTTTGGGTGCTCTACCCCTTGCCTCAGGGAGAGGCTCCTCGCACGGGTTTTCTGAAATGCCCTGCCGCCTGTGAGCTCATTGGCTGTGTCTCCACACAGGGGGACAACTCCTTTGTGGTAATGACCAACTTCATTGTCACCCCTGGACAGAAGCAAGGAACCTGCCCGGAGGTAAACGCACTGGCTTCCTTCAGTAGCCTCAGCTTTTGTGATCTAAGGAGGGTGTGTTGGTGGCACTGGGGAAGTTTTCCTGACACTGAGGGTTTTAGTAGAAGCCTGAGCATGGCCCCGTATTATAATTTCTCGCTTGTGAGTGCCACGTGAAGGCTTTTATTCTGCTGAAAAATGTCCAGCATCCATTTAAGTTTCTTCCCTTTGACCTGATCAAGCAGAGCAGACTCAAGGCTTAAATAAAAGCATCTGCCTGGAGTTTAAAACAGAAATCCCCCCTTTTTCCTGCTTAATCTGGACATCCTTGGTTGGGAAGCAGTGTACAGATGAGGGTCTGGCTGCAGCCCGAGGAAAGTGCTACCTGGTGAGGCAGAAAGGACAGAGGGGTGGAAACTACAGGATGTGATGCTGAGAGGTGGCTGCCTGCTTTCTCCCAACAGCTGCCGGACACCGGGCTCTGCACGCGGGACAGTGACTGCAGCAAAGGGAAATACAGCCGCCAGGGACAAGGTATGGTGTGCGACCCCGAGGCTCTGGCACTGGTATTTCTGGTGAGATGCCAAGCACAGAGTGCTCTGGTGAAGCCACTTAGCTTGGGTGTGGGGGGACATGATTTGGATTGCCACAGGGTGTGGGAACAGCCTCTGACATGCCGGGAGGGGGTCCCAGCGGGGCTGGTCCTGCTTGCCTCTTCTGGGAGGTACCTGAGCTGCAAACAGCTCTGCCAACAACAGGTTAACCAAGACTGAACCGTTTCCCCAAAGAGGAACCCTCCTACCAGCGCGGTGTTTTCGGAGGTGTGCTGTGGCAGGAGAAATGCGCAGTTGCTCCCTGTGCAATAGAGCGAGAGAAACCACTGTCCCAAGCAGAGAGGGCACAATTAATCACCCTTTTGATAAAGCAGCACCAAAGCCCTGAGTACTTTGTGTCTTGGCTGTCTGTGGTGGGGCTGAAGCTCCGACCAGATCCTGTCCACCCCGGTGTGAGGCTGGGCTTTCCCAGTATCCAGAGGTGTGAGCAGCTGGCTCTCTTCCCCACAGGGCTCATGACAGGCAAGTGTGTGCATTTCAACAGCTCTGTGAAGACCTGTGAGATCTTTGGCTGGTGCCCTGTTGAAGTTGATGACCTCGTTCCCAGGTAAGGAATGAAGTTGTTGCCCCTTTTTCCATCCTGGTCCCACCCCAGCTGCACCAGCAGCGCTTGGTGCAGGGCAGAGCAAGCAGGGGCTCTGAGAGCTGCTGCCAGAGCAACTTGTGTCGACGCAGACCCAGTGTCCCCACAGGTTTGTGCCTCTCCTGAGGTGGTTTGCTCCTGACCTTGCTGGCAGCTCACCCCATCTCTGCTGGGTGCTCTGTGCATGGACCAGCAGCCCCTGTCTATCCTGTTTGCCTTCAGAGGAAGGTTGTGCTCTGCCCATGAGATGCCCTCTGATTCCAGCCTCCATGGGCCACTGTGTAGCACCTGCCAGTAGATGCAAAGTGGTTTTCTTCCCTGCCTCCCCTCCTCATAGCAGGGGCGCAGGGACAGCCACAGGTTCACCAAGGAGCCCAGGGAAGCACACAGGCCCTTGAGCTCTCTTCCAGCCACCTCCCTGTGCTTTTAGGGTTTCTTAACTGAAATCCTAGCACGTAACGCCCTCTCTGTCCCCTGACGGGCACTTCCATCCTTCCCTGAGGCTTTTCTGAACTATGTTGAGATCTTTCACTTCGACAAGTGAAGGGATGTGATCACTTGAGCAATCATCCCCCAAAGTGAAGGGATGAGGGTCCTGCTCATCCCCGTTTGGATGAATCTCCCCCAAACGGGGCTTTTCCTAGAGGCTGGAGAGCTGAGTGATGGACACATGTCAACACTCATGTGTTTCAGCCCTGCTCTGTTGTCAGAAGCAGAGAAGTTCACCTTGTTCATCAAGAACAGCATCACCTTCCCAAGGTTCAAGGTGTCCAGGTAAGGAGAGGTTTGGAATTGGCTGCTGCTTGGTTCCCCCAGCCACATCCCTTAGCGGAAAGCATGGGTGTAGCTGGATGTGTGATCCAGAGGATGCTGTCCCTCATCTGTGAGCCCAGGGCTACTCTAACTGCTGCACCCATCACCAGAGTAGCTTTTAGGAACTGAGAGGTTTCCCTCCCAAACCTGTTCCACCTCAGCTGGTAGATGTAGTGACAGGAAAGAAGGTTTTGGGGATGAATGTCTCCTGAGTTACCTTCACATGATACACATGAAAATACACATTCTCTGATTCTTCGTTGTTCTCCCTTTTCCTCCCTGAAGATAACAGTAAAATACTACATGGCAGAGTGGGGTGTGAGCAGCCAGGACAAGTTTGGTGCCCAGAAATGAGCAGAGGCCCCTCTTAACATCACAGTTCCCACCTGCTTCTGCAAGGGGTTATAAAGCCGGCCCCTTCCAGGCAGCGCTGGGAAGTTCCGCCGGCTGCAGGCGCACGCGTAAGAGGATTTGTGATGACACCCACTCTGTACCTGCTGTGGAACAAACAAGCAGAAGCTGTTTGTGCTGAAGACGGTGGATTCTCCTCTCTAAGCCGATTGAGTCCCTGTGCTGCAGCCAAGGTTAACCTCCCTGGCAGCCCCTCGCTTGGCAAAGCCTCGAGCTGACCTTGCGCTGCACCCCAAGAGGTGGCTGGGAGAGGACATCCCCCAGCAGCAGCAAGGAGCGATGGAAACCTGAACGAGGGCGGGCAGGACGAGGGACACGATGGGGAGAGCAGGTCCTGGGGGTGAGGGTGGCTGGGCTGGCTGCCATTGCAGGGGTTAAGCCGGAGCCAGCTGAGGTCATGGGGAAACTTCCTGCCTTTGATCACTGCTGCTAATGAACTGCCGAGCATAACTGATGGGACAGGGTTGAGCAAGGCACAAGCCTTACAAAACCATCTGTGTCAGAGAAGCTTCACAGAAAGACTATTTTTAGGTGAAAGAGCAGAGTTGGATGGAAGGCAAGACGTTGTCCTTTCCTTTTCACCCTTTCTGGAGGAAATGGCAGAATCCAGCTAAATGTAAAAGCTGTGGGATACACAACCATGAGCTGTCCCAGATGAAACTGCCGGCAGAGCCCAAGGATGAGCTGATATGCGAACGGGAGAGGCAGCTGGGAGGGGTGGTAGAGGCCACAGGAGGGTGTGCAAAGCTGAGGAATGGGAAAGGGGGTTTCTAGAAGAGGTGAGGACAGGGACACGTGTGCCGGCTTTGGGCAGCAAGCAAAGCAGCAAACACAAAACAGAGGTGGACAAGGTTTGCAGGAAAGAAAACAGCAGAGAGGCTTCCTCCATAGGAAGGAGGTTCAGGGGAAATGAGTTGCTGATGGGATGGGGGAAAACAGACAGGGCTGCAATAAAGGTCCCATCTCCATGTGTGGGGTCTGATGAGCATGTGGGCAGGAGGATGAAGCCCTCAGCTTTGGCATTACACAGCTTTGAGCAATAGGTTGGACCAGGGACCTCTGGAGGTCCTTTTCCACCCAAAGTATTGGGTTATTCAGACTCTTTCTCGCACACTTTTCATTCACAGGCGCAACTTGGTCGAGAGCGTTACCAAACAGTACCTGAAGAAATGCACCTATCACAAGGTCACCGATGCCTTATGCCCCGTGTTTGACCTGGGATACATAGTGAAGGAATCAGGGCAGAATTTTACCTTCCTGGCTATTAAGGTACTTTGATTTCAACTGATGTTTTCTGCTGACGTGGGGAGGGGGACACCAACAGAGCAATCATGCCCAAGCCCTGGAGACCCGAGGGATGTGTTTTCTCAAGGACTTGCAAGGCAGTGTCAGAATTAGCTCTTAAAGATTATGAATCTCCTTGGACATGGCTGAGTATTTAAGCCATTTTTGGAAACTGCTCTGTAAGATTGACAAAATTCAACCCGCTGGCAGTAAACCCAGGGTTCAGTTCGTTTTGATTTGTGCGATGGATGATTAGAGCTGCGTGGCCAGATCCCATCCGACTGAGCTTGGAAGCCTCAGCTGGATGGTCAAATATTAGTCATGGCACAATGCAAACTGCAGCCCCTCCCCAGGCCCAGAAATGCAGCTTTGCCCGGCACTTCTCAGGGCTGCAGGCAGGAGCAGCTGCTATTTCTGCACGGCAGAGCCTTGCAGTCACGCTGCCAGGCAGGAAATAAAACCAGGGGCTTGCATTTATTAAAGGCTCAGAAGGACGAGCCTCTGGGGCACAGCTAGTTCCAACCCGGAGCGAGCTCAGGAGGGACTGCTGTGTGTCCTAGTAGGTGGCCACTTCTCTTAGAGGCCACCTACTCTGGCCTTCCTCTGGTTTTCCTGGGTTCATTTCACTCTCCTCTATGACCATGTTAAATTGTCTTTGATGTCCCCTGTGGTGTTAATGGCTTGGTGGCAGAGTTAAGCCACAGGAAAGGTGAATCTCCTGGGCAAAATCAGGCAAGGGAAGGTTGTCCCACCTGGACCAGGGGGGATCTGCAGTGAGCACTGTTTCTCAGGAGCGTGCCTTGGGCACGGGGTGCTGGTCAGGACCAAGAGGGCGTGGATTTAGTTGTGTGTGAGCAGATTTACTTATGTATGAGCATTTAGGGCAGAGCAAGTGCCTCTGCATAGGGTGATGTGCAGGGCACAAAGCTGAGGCTGCCCAGGAGGGCTGAGGCAGCGGTGGGGTTCGTGTACCCTGGGTAGCCAGGACACCTCATGGCATTGAGAAAGGTCAGGTTTGAGGAGCAAAAGCATTCCGCTGTGCAGGCCAGGTCCAAGGAGGGGCAATCTCGTGACTCCTCTCTTGGCTGCAGGGTGGAGTGGTGGGCATCACCATAGACTGGAACTGTGACCTCGACTGGCCCGTCCAGTACTGCAAACCCGTTTACCAGTTCCATGGCCTTTACAATGATGACAGTAATGTTTCACCGGGCTTCAACTTCAGGTAAGGAGACCCCTGTTAACTCTCCAGGAAGAATTCAGAGGTGACATCTTTCAGGATCCCACAGCACCCTGACGGTGGAGAATCAGGGGCTGTTCTTCAAAGTACTCATGACCTTTGTTGTGCCAGACAGCAGTGCTCTCTTTAGAATGGCATGGGAAAAGTGATAACCCATCCCTTGGCCTCAAAACTGCCCTGTTGCCTTTCCCTGAACATCTCCTGCCCCTTGCAGACTGTCCTGCTCAGTCGAGCTCTCAGGAAGCCTCTCGAAAGACTGGAGATGGTGCAAGGTCACCTCACACTTTCCCACGCTCAAAGTGTTCAGCCACAGCATGACACTCAGGCACGAGCTGCTGCTCTGTGCAAAGCTGCCGCTAGTGCTGCGCTGTATTAGTCCACTGTCACGTAGATGATGGGGTCATCAGGCATCAGCACGAGCAGGAGCTTTAACTCCAATTTGCAGGCAGGGTATCTGAGGCACAGAGCAGAATGGTGCCAACAGCCCTGCTCCTTTGGGGCAGTTAAGGAGAGGGTCAGGAGCAGACCCATGACAAGGCATCCCCAGATCTTTGTCCTGCTCTGCAGCCCACCAAGATCCTGATGCTGTTGGGTTGCAGGGGGGGTCAGATACCCTGGCAGGCCATTAACACTCCCCATCCCATGGACAGATACGCCAAATACTACAGAGAAGACGGGATGGAAAAGAGGACGCTCTACAAGGTGTTTGGGATCCGGTTCGACATCTTGGTGAATGGCAAGGTAAGGGTGTTCAGGCACTGGGTTCATCCCAGGTCCCTGGGCTGGCACTGCCATGTCCTCAGGAAGGTGCCAGCTCTGTAATGCAGCACCGGGGTCTTGTGGGGCCAGGAAAACCAGCGCTGGGCTGCTCACAGCAGCCCTTGGGAAGAGCTGAGGAAGGGAACATAGAAGAGAAGCCCGTTTTACAGGTCACATCTGTCAGCTGCAGTTTGGTTGGTGATTCTGTCCCATCATGATGGGTTGGGGCGGGGGGGAAACTGAGGAAAGTCAAAATCTTTTACTGATGTTTCCAAAAGCTGAACATCTGCATTTTTTACTTTATTTTTCTTCCCACTGGCAGAGAAGGCTTTCCTCATTCCCCAAGAATATTTAAAGGGTATACTTTATTTTTTTAATTAAAAATAGAGAAAGCAAAGTAATTTCAATTTCTGTCAGCCTTAAAACAACTTATTATATTTTTTCTGTTGGACCAGTGAGCTTAAAACCAGCTCTTACCTAAGTCCCATTAATCTCTGTGCTGTGGTTGTGCTTTGGGTTGCTGAAAGGCACTTTGACTGGGGCTTACCTAGAGCTGTGGCATGTTTTTTTTCTTCCCTGGGCTGGCTGTAACATATCACCTATTTTCTCCGGTTTTATGCAGGCAGGCAAATTTGACATCATCCCCACCATGACCACAATTGGCTCTGGAATTGGTATTTTTGGAGTGGTAAGTTCAGATATTTCCAGCCTCTGCATGGAGACAAATTATTCTCTTTGCCTGTGACATCCATGGGGAAGTGTCCCTGCGCTGAGGGAAATATTGGTTCCCGCTCAGGCAATAGGAAATATGCAAAGGGGGCAAGGATGTGCTCTCCTGCCTCACTGTCTCAGGAGAACAGAGTCCTCCTGACCCTTGGCTGCTGCGTATTCTGCCCACGGGAGCCGCTGCCCTGCCAAGCGAGGGGAAAGCAGGCTTTCGTGGCAGGGCCATGGCTCAGTGTTGTGATAGTTTCAAGCTAGAGCTGGTATTGAGGGGGGTTTGGAGGTGATGGGTGGTGTTTCATGCATGACAAACCCCAGCATCCTATTTGGTTATGGTATTTAAAGACTTCGGCATGACCTGAAGGGTGTTGTCTCTGCACTTGTGTTGACTTCAATTGCCCAGAACTGAACCGAGCCCACTCCACTTCTGTCCTCTGTGGACATTTGGGGGCTGTGCACCCCTTAACAGCTGCCACATTGCGGGTTGAAGCAGAAGTGACCCTAATTTGTGGGGCAAACTGGAGCAAGCTGGAAAGACAAGGTGGTCCAGGTGAGCGGGGAGGGCAGCCCCAACCCTAGCTGTGTTTTGATTTAAGGCCTCTGTCCTCTGCGACCTCCTCCTGCTGCATTTCCTCCAAGGACGGGACTACTACAAGCAGAAGAAGTTCAAATACGCGGAACCTGTAAGTTACTTGCAGGAGCCTGTAAGTACCAGCGAGTCCCTCTGTTGCGGAGGGTCTTGCGGGCGTGTGAGCGTGGATGTGTGTGTGAGTAATGATGCTGTAACACAAACAGCATTTTCTCTGCGGAGCAACCGGGCGCCTTCCTGAGCTAGTGGGAGTCCTGAGCCCTTGGGACTGTCAGAGACTGGGGTCCGTGAACCGCCTCTCCAGGAGCACAGAGACCTGCCGTGGGACTCACTGTTAATAGCTTTACTCCTTCCCCTTGCCCCCCGATCTTCCAGTGTCTGGTAACACTGGCATAGCTTTAAGGGAAGCAGGGGCAGACCAGTGCTTTAGCATATGGGACACTGTCCCCTTTTCTGCTTTCTGAGAACATCTCCATGGCCATGGGGACATTTCACGGCCTTTCAGAGGACATGGAAGCAGCTCCCCTCAAATCCATCTGAAAGTACGCTTATACATTGGGGGGCAGCAGTTGCTGTTCAACCACATTTTTCCCTCCATTAGAAAGGGGTAGGTCTGTAAAAAAATTATGGTTTTCTCTCCTTTAATCCCCAGTCGAAGCTGCATAAGAAGGAGAAGGAGCCGGACAACACGCAGTGAGAGGTGAGTGGAGTTTCCCCAGCTCTGCCAGCATACAGTCTTTGAGCTGTCCCAAGGCCCCTGGGAAGGCAGCAGGGCTCCAGGGAAGGCACGGAGGAGATCTGAGCTGTAATATCTAATCTGGGTCCAGTGCTTCCCAGGTCAGGCACGTGCACAGGGCAGCACTGGGTGCAGGATGCGGGCTTGACATCACATCTTCAGTGGCAGCATCGCTTGAGGAGGGGCAGTGGGAGGCAAGACAGCTGAAATCACCGTGTGCCTCTATCTCTTGGCAGAATCCACACTGACCGACAAACCTGCACTCCCTCCTCCTCCCCCTCTCCTAAAACATGGTCATCATCCCCTGTCACCACTCTGCACCAGCCCCAAGGCCAGCAGGAGCCGCGTCCAACACCAGCTCGTGGGAACGTGGTGTCCTGCAGCCAGGGAAGGGTCCGGCTGGCCGGGCACTCTGCCTCTGGTGGGACACGCTGCTGCAATGCTGCGGGTGGGTTAAACTCATGTTGGGCATCAGGGAGCCACTGAGGCACCCTCAGGGCTCGCCATCAGCCCTGCCTTTGCAGGCACTTCCAAAGGGCTCCTGCTGCACCCTGCCTGGTGTGCCAGGGTCACGCCACAGCATCCCACATCCCAAAGCCCTAGGAGAGAGCATTGCTGCCTCTCCTTCCTCAGTGGCACCCTTGGACAGCTCCGCATTGAGGAGAGGAGGGAAGGAGAGCTGGCAAGGACCATGCCCAGTCTCTCAACATGGGAGAAAAATGGTTATTTTGTAAGGATGTATTTTATTAAAAAAAAATAATAAACCTTTAGTTTTTCTACTACATCCGTTTGCGGTGCCCGTGCTTATCCCGGGGTGTGGGGCATTTGGGTGCATGCAGGGCTTTGGGTGCATGCAAAGCGACCCTGTGCTGGAGCATGGGGCCTCTGTGATGGGCTCAGAGCAGCCTCCCCCCAGCCCTTCCCATGCAGGGCCCCTGGGCCTCCGGCCATGAGCGGGGCTTGTTATCAGGGTTGTCACTTGGGTTTCCTCCTCAGACAGGCCGGCTGGCGGAGAGAGCTGGCTCATTGCCGGCCACCAAGAACGGCTGTCCCCGGCCAGCTCTGCCTCCTGCTGCCCACAGTGGTCAGTATTGGCCAGGCAGTTTCTTGCCTGTTGGGGTTGTCCCGATCAGTCCCAGGCTGCCCAGGGCACTGGTGGAGTCCCCATCCCTGGAGGGTTTCCCAGCCGTGTGGAGGTGCTGCTGAGGGACAGGGGCCAGTGGGGACCTGGCAGTGCTGGGGGAACAGGGGGACTCGAGCTGCTTGGAGGTCTTTTCCAACCAAAACGATTCTGCGATTCCGTGAAACCAGTTCTTTGCACCCAGGAGCAACACTTCCTCTCTCCAACAGAAGATTTGCCCTGTTCAGTGTGTGCGGTTGGACATCACAAATGACACCCACATGGCTACGAGCAGCCCCTGCCCTGTCTGCTGGCGCCGCTCAGGTCTCCAGAGGCACCAGCACGGACTTTCTGCACAGTCTCTCACTGAACATCCTTTTGCATCCCCTGGCAGAAATTTTGCTGTGATCACTTGGAAACTGGATCCCAGCTGCGGTGGGAAAGTTAGCGAGGAAGCTGCAGGGATTGCTCTGCCCATGACCGCAGCGTCATTGACGTGGCAGGGAGTGCGGGCCAGCAGCCTGCGGGATGCATGCACAGTGCAGGGCTTGTGCGGACACAGAGGCATGTGCCACATCAGCTGCAGGTGATCTTCGGTCAGAAGCTCAAGAAACATTTCAGGCCACGTGGGGAGATTATTTGCTCTCGAAAGCACACCTCAACTTTCACAGGCAGAGGTTTTTGAGAGAACTTTCACCCTTTCTCACAGTGCTGTCCCGTAAGAGAGGTGCCAGGTGCTTGTACTGGGCATGAGGATGGGGAAACCCCCCTGCTCTCTGGAGGAGTTCGTGCCTCCTCGGCAGTCCTGAGGCTGGCAGCATCCCTGCGCAGCGTCTGCGCTCCTCCGCGCCCAGCGAGGCGCAGCTCTGCACGGCCGCTGTCGGGTGCAGCTCTCCAGCAAGCGGCAGCCAGCAGAGGGGACTGGAAGACCATTGCACGCAGACGCGCCTGGGGAAAACTCACTTCCCAAAGAGCAGAGGTAGTGAAGCGTGAGTGCTCAGGTAACCTTCTGGACCCTCTTAAACTGGGTCACTCTCCAGCCATAACTCAAAATAACCAGTGCAAGGCTGCAGGTAGAGCAGGGGGGTGTTTCTGCCTGCTTAATCTTTCAAGCTGCTTGTCATGCAAAGCCCATATTTTCTAGGAAGTATTAAAAGGCAGAATAGGAAATTAGGGGAAAAGCCACTCGTAAATGCTCCTCTGCAGCTGCTATTCAAAACCTCTGAGCTGGGATCCCTGGAAGGCCAGGGATGGTCTATTTTCGTTGCCTTACTTGATTTTTTACAACACACATTGTCTGGGGATCCTTTCCTTTGCTTTTCACTCACCAACCATTCGTGCAAACACTGTGGTTTTAATTCATTCACCAAAACAAGCTCTCCAGAGGCCGTGGCTGTGGTGGTGCCAGGCAGGGCAGTGGTGTCTGGAGGAAACGGAGCAAGTGGCTGCTTTTAACATACGCTGGTCCCCTCTGCCGCACAAAAAGGCAGGGAAAGCCCGTGTCTGTTGTTTCGGTCCCTCCTTTTTCCAGAGGGGCTGGGGCTGGTGCGCAGGGGTGGGGGAGCAAGGAGGAAGGGCTGAGCTGCTCACCTTTGTTGGGGTTGATGCTGTATTTCAGCCCTGCAGCTCCCAGTGCCTTCCAGTCTGCTAAAATTCAGACTGAATGCAGGGTAAAAAAACCCAACTCCCTGTTTAATTGTGTTTCACTCTGGTGTGGTTACTCTGACAGAACTCAAGTGGCACAGATATTCCAGGAGAGCAATTGCAGAAAAACTTACTGGGCAATAATTGTGCTGGTTAGCGATGCTGGGGAGAGGAGGAATTCTCTCTGCTCCGCCGCAGAGCTGGCAACATCTAATCGTGGTATTTGCGCACAGCTCCCAGCACAGTGAGGCCCCAATTTCCACCTGGCACTTCCAGGCACCGTAACAACACAAATTAAAACCAAGTGACACTGAAGGAAGAGAGAGCTCTTCCCTCTGCAGTCTCTCCATCGCTAAGCCCACTCAGCCTTTCTCTGGTTTTCAGCTGGACCAGTCCTCTGGCTGACACACAGCAAGGGACTGACAGGAACATTTCAGTCCTCTCAGCTCTAAAGGGTGCTTTTATTTCCCCCTGTCCCAAAGATGTGTGTTCTCAGGCCAGATTGCACTGGGTGGCAAAAGGACCCTCCGCCGTCAGAGCAGGAGTCCACTCAGCCCCGCAGCCATGCTCCCGGTGACAGCAGAGCTGTTACAGCTTGTTTGTGCGGCTGCCAGCTCCGTGCCACACTATTTTCTTCTGCCACCTTTGGTGAAGTGCTCTCTCCTCCTGTTATCTAATTGCTTTATTGCCTTATTTTAGAAAGTGTAAGAGTCCAAAGTGCCCAAAAGGATTCTGAATATAGCAACAGCGCAGTCGACCGATGGGCTGTCACGGGGTGAATCAGGATCGTTCCAGTTAAGAGAGCTCTGCCTACTGGTACTGGCGTTCTGCTCGGCTTTAAGGCACCACAAATTGCTTTGGCCTAAGCTGATCCTAAAAGAAACGATGGCTTCAACCCTACTTTATCTAAACATACCTGTGAAATGCCTGGGGACATGTGAAGTCACCTCCAGGTCCCTCGGCCACTCCTCAGCGCACTTGCGCCGCAGACCCTGCACCGGCTTCATTGCCCTTCTCCGGACACGCAGAAGGAAGCGGGGAACTGCTGGAGAAAGAGCAGCCGGATCCCTCTCCCAGGAGCCCTGGGTTTTAGCCAAATGCAGGTCCTCTGCCTTGAGCAGAGACAGAGCACGGGCTGGAAGGGAGAGGTCCGAAAAACCTGGGGAGCGTGAGATGCTGGAAACCTTTTGTGCCAGGCTTTGGTGTTGGAAACACACCCCAGCATTTTCTTGCCCTCGTATTTCTGTCAGAAAGGCTTTCTGCGTGGAACGGAGGGATGGAGCCTGGACTGGGGGGCACATGGAGGGCCAACGAGCCACC
>NW_010407952.1:0-256 GCF_000710305.1 Buceros rhinoceros silvestris | reverse complement strand
GCCTGTCCCCAGGCCACCGCGGTACCCACAGCCCGTCCCAACGGCGTGTCCTTCACACCCCATCCTGGTGCGTGGGACAACCCCCGGGGGCAGCTGAGCCCCCGCTCCCTGCCCTGTGAGCACCATTTTTCCTGACGATATGGGGGAAAATCCCCGTGTTTTCACCCAGGAGCCTCCCCCAGCCCGGGAGTGCTGCGGCTGTGAGACACCACACGGCCCCGCACCGCCGAAGAAGGAGGATTTTGCCTCAAAAACC
>NW_010407951.1:22944-53782 GCF_000710305.1 Buceros rhinoceros silvestris | reverse complement strand
ATGCCGAGATTTTCAAGGCAGTAACGTGGTTTCTGAGGCTCCATACACGTGCTTGAAATGTGTCCATGAGGACAGAGTTTTTCGCAGCAGCAGTCACCAGGTTTAAATGCTTTTCAGTGTCCTGTTCGCACTTGCAGTGTGCCAGGTGTTACTCCATTAAATTTGAAGATGCAAAATATGTCATGATGATGTTACAGTTTGCCAAAGAAATTAGTTTACTGAACATAAGGGAAGAGTAATAAAGTCTGTTCACTGTTGGTGCCAGAGGAGCGTTGCTTCCGTGGCAAAGCACAGTGATGTGGAGGAATGCCACTGGAAGATCCGTGTCTGCCCTCGTCACAGACTGACGCCTCTGTGACTCTTCGCTGGTGTTAGGAGTTTGTACTGTTGCCTCTCAGCCCTAATGTTTCTGTGGTGTCCAATGAATAGTAGCAAGATTGTTAGTGGATTTTGTATTTTTGTTCAGGGAGTAAAAAGAGACTTTGTTTTCAGTAATTATTAGATTCATTTAGGATAGAATACTTGAAGTTCCTGAACAAGGGGCTCAAGTTCCTTAATTAATGAATTATGCATTTAAAGACAAATGCGTATGTTACGGAATCAAACTGCACCTTGTATGCAGTTTTCTACCATTTTTTGGTAAATATAAGATTTAAGAATTTGATATCATTTAAGAATTAATCTAATGATATCCGTGATAACTAAGGATTTTGTAATATTTCTGAGTTTAAATCAAAATCCTTTATCTCTCTGAGAAGATGGAGTTATGTATTCATATAAGCTCTGGAAGGCTAGTTTGTTCGGGTTTTTTTCTCTCTTTTTATTGCTGTAAACCAATTCAACTGATACCTTGCTTTCTTTAAAAGGATGCGCGTCTTTGATTAATTTGATCAGTCTTAATCGAGCAAGCTACACATAGCGGTCAAAGGCCACGTATATATCACAATACCCTCACTGGAATATATTGGTGCTTTAGCTGCCTGAGGAAATTTCCACTGAAACTTAGAATGTGGACTGTCACAACATACTGTATGAAGCTAAAAGACCTGGAGTATTTAAAGATTGCTAGATCAGTATTAAGTCTTTTGTAGCTGTAAATTCCGGGAAAACTTGTTTCACCTAATATGGAAAAACAGAAATCCAAGCCTCAGGGGGAACATTAATGCCCCACTTAAGTAGTGTTAGCCTTTCCTAAGCAGCAAATCTCATTTCTCTCTGGGGAGTCCTGCCTGGAACGTAAGATAACCTACACTTACCCTTGCTTTATTCAGTGACTCCATAAAACTCTACAGCTGTAGCTGACAGCAGAATATTTAAATGATTTGAACAGTGTAAATGCCTCACGTTCATTTAAATAACTGAAGAATTCAATCACTTGAATGCCAATGATTATTCCTATTGGAGTTTACATTTCAAAAAAGACAGCCCATCTGAATCCCTGTGAGAGCATTAAATTGCTGTCTAATTAGAAGTGCAAAATTACATATATTTAAAAGATAATTAAAGGTTTGAAGGCTGTTGAATAACTGGTTGTACATTTAAATGAATCACTGAAAATTTGTTAGCAATATGTGAAGCTTTCTTTTATTCTTTGCTTTCAGCTTTGAAGTTAGGTATAACGGAGCTCATGGGTTTAAGTCTGGTAGTATTAAGATAAAGGCAGATGTTTTTAATTATTTCTACTCAAACCCCAAATAATTATAAGCAGCTGCCAGTTTTACATAATTCCAAATGATAAGGACCTGAGAATGCAAATAAAATCCCAAATAGAGGGGTTGTTCTTTTCAGTGGAGTAAATCACATACAAGTCACATTGCTAATCAACTGCAATCCACCTGAAAATGGGAGCTACACTGATGTACCCTTTGTCCAGTCTGTTAGTGTGACTCAAAGCTGATTTTTTTGTATTTGCTTTTATCTCATCCTGTATATCTCTATATTTTGTTTCGTCAATTTAAACATTACTTCACTGTTTGTAATGCAAACACGTTATAAGTAGACAGAATAATTTAAATGTGGCATGAGAATTATTTTCATCTATTCCTTTGCTAGAGGGTTCTTCTGTGTGCATGGTACATCTAATTATTCCTACCTTTTTTTCTGCCTGGAAACTTATAATTGCATTATTCTCTTTTCCCTAGCAAATTGCACAGCTCCTATTTATTGTCAGCTTTTCTCTGCAATATATCTGAAAATTTTATAGTGTGGCGGTTTTTCACTACCATCTGACACAAAAAATAAGTAAGTCCCAAATAACTGGGTTTTTTTTCTACCAACCGTATCCTAGGAACTTCTTGATCTTAACATCTTACATAATAGGCTTGTCATAAAAGTCTCACTTTGGAAAGGGAAGTTGTTCTGGAGCTTTGTATAGAAAGGAAATTTGGTTTTGACTGGATGCCGGCAGATCAAGAAAGATCATTTGAGGCCACAAACTAGATGCAAATCAAGAAAAAAAGTATCACAAAAGAGAGCTCAGGATCATATAAGCAGTCAAGAAAAAAAATTCAAATTAAACGAAGATCTTAAAAGCCAAGCAGGAGTGATTTGCATTGAGAGAGGATGCTGCTTCACGGGTATCCCCAGGGAGAATGTCTTGGAGCTATGTAGCCTGATGAATGAAAGCTCCGTCACTGTGGGTGATGTTTTATGAACAGGTGAAGCAGTGAACGGAGTTTTTCACTCTTCTTTTTTGTTTGTTTGTTTATTTTTTGAGATGTCAAAGTATGAATCAGTCTATTGAAGTGGTCTCTTGCCCTGTCTTTTCATGACCTTCCTCTGTATTTTCTATTATCTTTGTGCCGTATTGTTTAAACTCTAAGCATTTAATGATTGAAGTATGATTTTATTAATGGACTCTTAATGTTGAAGGACTTAATCCATATTCAAAGGAACTTGCAATTTGGAATTATTACAATCCTTGCTAAAAAGTAGGAAGGAAGTGCCCCTCTCCCTTCCCTTCTGTGCACGTTTACATAGCAGGGTGGCCTGGCTCTTCTTGAAGTGCTTTGTTCAGGGATGTACTCTCCTTTGCAGCCTGGAGAGGAAGCAAAGACGGCACGTTTGAAGGGCTGGTGACAGAAATGGAAAATTCTTGTTCCGAAAGTTGGTGTAAACCGAGCTTTCCCCTTGCGCGGTCACCTCAGTGAGGACTAGTGTGACTCGGCAACAGTGTGTGCTAGGACGGGTGGCTGGCAGAGGTCTCGTGCCAGCCGCTGCACTGACCTTGTTCACGTTCAGTACAGTTTCCATTCAAACAGCTGCAGTCTTTGCATTATGTCAATCGGAGCTACACCAGACAATGAATAAGTGGTAACATCAATGACCAGAGTCTTAGAGAAGGGAGAGAGCTGGATGACTGGGTAGAGCAGGGAATTGCAATAATGACAGTGTGTTCAGTCTGTGTCTGTTTGTTTAAAACTATGTGGAAGAGACTGTAATTTTAGTTAATGATGCTTTTCCTCTAATATTTTTGCATTCAACCTTTCCTATCAAACCGTTAGGATAAATCATTAGGATAGTCTAATGCAAGTTACAGGCATATATGCAATTGTATTGCATATTTAATTATGTAGAACTCAAGTTTGGCAAAACATTTTGGCAAAACCATTCTCAAATCCTGCTTAGATTAACACATTATTCTAATTTTGAAGAACTAATCCAGAAAGATAAAACTTAATAGATTAATGCTACATTTTAAAATTGAAGGAGTTTTTTTATATCCATGATCCCTTTTGTACATAGCATAGTAGTTTGTCAAGGAAGAGCTTTCCCCTGAATTATTTTACCTTTCCAGATTTTGGTGTTGTTTGGTAGATACTTTCTTGCTATAGTACTTTCTCACAGATGATTCCACAAGTGTGGCTGAGCGAGTTTGCTAAAATCCGTTGACATTTCCAAGGCTGGTATCACAGCAGCTTACTCTTTGCTACCTCCCCGTTATCCACATGGGGCACATCTGAGAAATTCCAATCACCTTAGACCCAAGGCTTGCAGCTGTTAAGATGTAGCTTGCTCCCTCTGTGATCAGATTGCTACACTCTGACTTTATAAACACGTGGCAGGTCATATTCAATGCAGATGGTTTGGGACTGCTTGTGTTAAAAAAAAATCAAAGCAAACAGTTTAATAATGGCACATGTAAATGGTTGTATATGGGGTGGTGAAAAAATGTGATTCAGTCTTTAAACAGTACACATCACATGTCGTTTGAATCATCCAGTCCTATGAGAGTTCGGCCAAGCCTCGAATGAAAGATGCTGAGTAAGATTAAGTTCATTCTGATTACTAAACAAAATCATTTCCTGTGTTCTTTCCACAAACAAAAATGTTAGAGCTATCATGTAGTTCTGAGCAGACTAAAAGATTCCTGTATTGCAGTCCAGATACTTAAAATTTTTCAGTTCTTTTTTTTCCCAGGGGTTAACTACTATATAATATCACCACTATTTTATATTGGCCAAAGTAGATTAACAGCACACGTTTTAAATGTAGCTCTTTTCCTCAAGCACTTAAATCAGAGTAATGTGGTAGAGCTTCTAGTTCCTATCTTTCCCAGTGGATACCTTAATTAGCTTCAATGCTTTATAGTAATCTTGCAGATAGATTTGGCTCCAGCCTTCAATCAGTATTTTTCACTTCACTCAGGAGTCTCAGAGATCAAAACTTAGATCGTGTTTGTTACCAGAGAAAAAGATACAGATAAATATCATTTTTTGAAAGCTGTTGAACTGCTTCTGTGTCCATGAATATCTTTTACTAAGAAATTAGTTAAGCAATAGAAGGAAGCTAAAGGAGAATGGTTGAAGCATAAAAATACATAAATTTATTGCTGGGAATAAGGTAATATCTTTGGGAAAATTAGATTTATAAGAATAGTACCCAGATGTACAAATAATTGCTATGTTTTGGTATCCTGTCCTTGCTGGAAGTTGAGTTTTGTTTTCTCTTCCGTGCTTTTCTGAACTATGACATAAATCGACTCTTACTGAATTCCTGTGTAGGCAATTAAACGGTAGCTCCCGAAGTATAAGAGCTGAATGAGAGTTAGGCATCTCAGTACTTTGTTAGTTCATGTCCTAAATGTGTTTAGGAACTGAACTTTCAGTTCCTTTGAGTGCTTATAGAGCCTAACCCTTGCCTGAGCTTTGTTTCTGTTTATCTGATTTTTTAAGACACGAATGCTTCCAGTTCTGGCTTTGCTGCAGAACTTTGAATGTTTTTTTTCTAGCTCTTCATTTGATGAATTTTGGAGTTTGTATTTTGTTTTTCCTCTTTGAGTGCAAGGTGTGGAATCTATATGATTCAAATAAATACAGACCCCGTGATCAATATGATGCAAATGGTTTGCTGTATGTTTCAAGCCTATTTCTCCTATCAGACACACAAGATCAGCTCTTATTGTCCTAAGTAAGGGTTTGCACATGTGTCTGAGAATGCAGTATAGCCCAGAAGCTCCTCAACATCTGTGAGTAAGGATGTAATTAAACATTGGAACCAGTACAGGAGCTGTTTGCTCTACTGAAAATGATCCCAGCCAACTTCGATGTAACACTTCTCAGCTCTCAGTATTTCAGAGCTTGACTGTAACCATTTTTATACTAGAATGTCCAAATCAGATCAAAGATTTGTTTGGTTAATTGCTGCAGCCACAGAGAGTAGACATAGCTACTCCATGTGAAGATTACAGATAATATTGATATAGCTGCAGCCATAATGAAAGACTTGCAAAACATAGCTACAAAAATCAAGCCTGACTCGTGAACTGGGTGTTATCCTCATATTTTATTCTTGTGAGATTTAGCTATATTGTCTGCAAATTTTGTACTTCAGTATTTGGGTACAGTTATCTCTTTGGCTTTCAGAGCTGTCACGTAGCAAGAATTAATTATAGCACTGAAGTGCTTGAATTCACAGTCTAATGTATAAGCGTGTGCTGAAAGCAGAAATTCTTTACATCTCTCTACTCATCTGTTGAATAGCATTAGCCCGGAAGTTAAAAACCTTGTTGTTACAAGAATGGTGGCTTCTAGCAGAGGGGCAAGAAAAGCCCATGAAAGTACTCTTCAATTACATCTGCATGAATTCTCAGAACTTAGTCTAAGACTTGGACCAACTGAGTTACTAGGGTTTTTTTTTTTGTTATTAAAAACAAGAATGAGAATTTATTCAAGATTTTATCCAACATAGTTTCCCAAAAGAGTCGTCTGTAGGAATAATTGGAGTATCCAAGTTATTCTGAGTGAAAATGAAGGAGGCTCAGTGAAGTCTGTGCTAGAAGAAACTTTACAGTGCTACCAATATCTCAAAATCTCTTTGTGATTATGATCCAATAGTCAATATTTTTAGAAATTAGCAGTTCGCTAGGAAGATTTTGTCATGCCTGTGTTTAAATACTGTGGTCTACAAAAGCAATCATGGGATTCACATGAGAATCTTTCAATTTAGAGAGGAAAAAGTCAGGGTGGGAATAACCTTCTTAATGCTCAGAGAGCAGGTTTTTAATTTGGCCACTCTAGTCTCTCTGTAGTCTGCACAATGTGATTGGAAGTTCCTGCATCACTGGCCCCAGTGATGTATTAGCAGTCTCAGGCACTGACGGGTTTGGTTTATGGTATAGCCGGTCCTGCCCTGAGGGAGGAGAATCAACTATATATACTGTCTTACAGGTACATTGTGTATCCTTCTGTGATGCTATTGTTGGGGAGTCACAAAAGCAATTTGAGGATTTTTCACAGTATCCCAATGTCTCCTGTCATACTTCATCGAAAGAGTTGTGGTTTTCCTTCTCAGTTACCATAAAAGATAAAAGACCGGATTTCACATTACACTGATCCTCTCCCAAATTTAATTTTCTTTCAAATACGTTCTCATAATTTTTCTGAACTGGTTAGGTTCTTTATTCATAGATCTTCCAGGCTACTTTCTCCTTCTTCCACTGAGCAAGGTTTTTGCTCTTACACTAGTAGGCTGTCTGATTTTGAATGTTCAGCAGAGGGCAGAATTTCCTACCTTATAAACACCCCAATGTCAAATCAATTTGTCACTGGAATGTTTATTTTAAAAGTGCAATTTACAGTGTAACAGTGATAAAAACCTATAAATTATCATTATTAGCTTATTGCTTTTTCCTCCATGCAATTGCAGATAAAATATAGTATCAGCAAGTGTTAACATCATACTTCCCAAGACTCACATCTTATCTTGTTTAAAGAGAAATGGGTAAACATTTTGTTGATAAGATTATACCAATATAACTTCCTGTACAGCTGAAAGAGCTAGTTTGACACATTTAACATAAACTACAAGAGCAACGTCTCATGTTTTTTCCATATGGGGTGAAGAAGGAACAAAAACTGAGTTTGATTTCCATTGTGTCCATGAAGTAAAACTTGGTGTCGTGGCAAGAAATCATGCAAATAATCGTGTAGTATAGGTTATTAGATCACAGACAACATTTATGCAGCAGTATGTTGCACTTTGTGTGAATTAGCTACCTACTGGTCTGTGTGTTCCATACAATTACCAGGCATCCAGCAAATTTTTAAAATCCTCCAATACAAAATCTTTGTGCCAATCAGAAAGAATGCTCTAAATATTTCACCTTTTTTATGCCAGTATGAAGAGGGGAAGAAACGAAGAAAGCCCAACTACAGTAGCGTGGACCTTTCTGAGGTTGAGTGGGAAGACAGAGATGATGTGGTAAGTGATGTGTTTTAAAACCCTGTCAGAAGACATTGTTACATCCCACTACTGTACCTGGAAACTGTTTAAGTGGTCGTTAGAGAGGCCACCTGACTACTCTCAGGAAGGGAAGGACAATAGCCCCTTTTACTCCCTTCAGAATTTTATAACTGGTTTGTATTGATTCTTCCTTACGTATGCATATACCACAAACACAGGCTCTTTGTATTTTCACTAAAACTCATCACCCTTGCATTCTCCATGCATCCTATTGTGTATTTTTTCTGGATAGTAAATATAGTGCTAGAGAAGGAAATAGGATATCTCTTTAGGGCTGGCCTAGACAACTGCTGAAACTCAGAAGTAATGAGTTTAACTTCTCTCCATGAGATCCCTCTTTCCTTAATGGAAGTAATGAGAGCTGTTTTCCTTAATGTACAAAATCAAAAACCATCAGATGAATAAACAAAATTGGATTCTTTGACCTCTGTTCAGAGCACAGATTGCCTCCCAGCTCCTAATTTCAGACACATGGGTAGCTGCAGAAGCATGCCTTCTCTGTCCATCAGCTGGTATGCACACAATCCTTCCCATTAAACCCTTTCTGCAGCGCTCCGTGTGCTCTGTAGTTCACTCCTTCTTACCTTGCAGGCTTCGCCTTTTCTGCAGTACTGTATCAAAAGCTTTCCTTATGTCCATGGCTTAACCTTTGCCTGGTCCTTCTGTTACTTCCTCAATAAATCTGATTTGTTAGGCATGATTCGTTTTGTGTGAATCCGTGCTGACTGTCCTTAATTAAATCGTAACTTTCCAGGTGTTCCCCTTTCTGTCCTGTAATTTAGTTTTTCCCATAAGTTCCCTGCTGCCAAAGTCACGACTGCATGTCTGTATTTTTCATAGATGTCTCCTCGATCCCGTCTCAAATATCAGTACTGTGTTAGCTTCTCTCATAGCTGTACTTTTCCAGAGGTTTTGAATATATCCACTGAAGGTTCCCATATTTACTTTGTCATGTCCTTCCGAAATCTGGGATGGATCACGTACAACTGCCCCTGGAGTCTTGTCAGTCTTCAGATGTACTAATTTCTTGATCCCTGTTCTGACATGAGTCTGTATTTTCTTTCTCCCTTACAATAAATATCTATCTATCTTGCATTCCTCCCTCTCTCCACCCCCTTTGTGAATAGTGAAACAGTTCATTTATGTTTTAGGCAATGTCTGCTTCGCCTGGTGATCGATTGTCCTCATCCTCTCCTAGGAGGCCATCTTACTTCCGTATTTGAGGGTTTGGGTTGGAGTGGCCATGCAAACATGTTTCAATGTTTCTTGTATAGCTTTGTGCAGTTTTCTTTGCCGATGCTATTTAAGGCTTCCTCGTTAGATTTTTATATATTATAGCAGCCTTCTGGAATCTTGGCAATCACATCGACTTCGTATTTCATACCTTGCTTTTTCTCTTATCTTTGATCACGTGTTACTCAGGCAGTTCCTCCGCAAATGATGTTTAAAAATTTCCTCCCTCCTTTCAAATATTATTGCTGTAGTTAAGTACAGGTTTTAAATATTTTTGATTTTTTTTAATTATTTATCTTTGGTTTAATTTTTTTCCTTTTCATTTCTTCCAATACTTTCTCTGCTTATTCTTTAGCCTTTTAATCCCTCATTTTTAATCATATCAGTAGAAATTCATGTTCAGTTAATGTAAACTGAACTATTTCTATGGCATTGAAAACTAAGTTTTATTTATTATTGAGATTGTATGTGAAGGCACATGAACCCAAAAAGTCCAGAATCAAGTCTAAGTATTTCCTTTGTTTAAGACTCCAAAGTTCTGTCACTTTTTCTGAAAATTTCCAGCAAAATTTGAGATCTGTCTATCCATAGTCTGCAAAACATTTTATTTCACACTTTGATGAAAGATGCATACATATATTTTATCTGACTCCTTCCCTTTCACCTACAAAAGAAAAAAGTTTGCTAAAAAGTGGTTTTTTAATTGTGACATAGAAACAAGCAGTCCTGCCAATTATTTCATCTTTTGAAGGGGAAAAGTTAATCTACATTACCAATAGGCTAAAGTGAGCTTTGCATTTGTTAACATCCACGTCCATTGCCCAGTATTTAAGAGTAAAAGAAATACATAAATCGTAGGTGAAACTAATTTTGATAAATATTTAGTAGATAAGAGAAAAAACTAGATAATCTGTTGTAGCTTTGGAGCGGCAGCAAACGCAACATTCAGTCCTCATGGATACATAACACAGGTGTGTTGTGTGTCTGCCTCGAAGGTGTTCTTTGATAAATAATCCTCCAATAGACAGGTTTTGTAAAAGAGCCTACACACCTACTGCTTGATGGTTAGTGACCAAGTGTTATCTGGAAAAACAGCGGGTTAAATATTGTAGAAAAATGTATGTAGAAATTTGTAGAAGAATGTGTGTAAAACTTCAGCAATGCCACACAGAAGGCGAGACCTTTGCATAAGTATCTAAATAGGAAGAAGTGCAATGTCAAACAAATAATATTTTTAAAAGTCAGCCTGGTATATTGTTAAAAGTTTTTTGTGTTTCTGTGAAATAATATGTAAGTCAGTCATTTAGACCATGTTGCCAAGACCTTCAGGGGGGCTGATGGTCAGAAATACTAATAGAAGACTAGAAGAGGAGGTGATATGCAATAAAGTAATATTGAAGCTACAGGCAGTCATGATTAGCAGTGGAGCTGGAACGAGAAGGGAATTGGAAGGAAGTTCTGTAGGTTATTGTAAGGAAATCCAGATCTTTATGCAGCTTTTCTGATGTGAGGATTCAAATGAGTGTCCAAAAAGTGTGTGTTACTTTTGTTCATTTTTTGTAATAGGCAAGTCCTTAAAGTTGTTAATTTTGAGTGGCAGCAGTAAATACTGTATATACTTTGTGGAGTAACTTATTGTGATTTATATGAGAGCTCTATGTGGCTCTGCTTCACCCAAGGCCTTGGGTTTGATGTTCTTGATTTTTTCCAAGCTTGGGTAATAAAGCATTGTTTATTCAACTGTGGAGGGAAAGAATTAATGTATTCACGTAGCTGCTTTTAATAACATAGACTACTACTGGTGTATTTTTATCCCATGAAACACTTAGGTGGAAGCTGATTAAGACATTTTCTTACTTTTTACCACACTCGTTTAATGCTCACGTCGTTTTCCAAGAATATGGAATGATCTCATACTACAGCAGTGAAACAGGATTGTTAACAGCTGATTGGAAGGTATTTAGTTAAAGGAGTAATAATGGTATTACTCTGAAGAGGTGAAGAAATAGTTTTTTTCTAGTCACCTAGTAAGAAAAAGGCGGCAGAACTAAGGTTAGAATATTTTTCACCATGAAATGGATTTGGTGTAAATATGTAATCATCAGTTCGTTTTCCAGGCTAACAGTACCTGCTGTCTTGCTCTTACTGCATTTTTTTACAAATAGAAATCTTCGCATCAGCTTTTCAAACTAACAGTGTCTTCCAGCAAAGCTTGGGAATATGCAGTACCAAAGACAAGAAGTTTCAACTGGGACAGAAACCTTTTTCTCATTACCTCACTTCTTTAAATTATTTTATTATAATTTCTAGCTGAATGAAATATTTTTTCCAAATAAAAGACCATGAATGAATGTTTTGGGGCTTGAAGCCAACCGAGGCAGTACTTATTTTATGCATTTGAGGAGGGAGATGAAACTGCAGAAGAGCTGAGAAACCAGATTACAAAGCCAAGAAATGTAATCACAGCAAGGAAAAAAAAAAGTAGAACTCTAAATCCCACATGCAGACTTGATCTTAAGCACTACTGAGAGTTTGGAGGCCCTTTTAGTAAATCTATGACTTGCCTGAGGCTTGTGGGAGGAATGGGTCTTAGACAACTGCAGGCACCAATAGGAGAAAAATGAAAACCATGTTAAAGATAAATGGAACTGTTCTGTAAATGTTAGAAAGTAGATGGTTAATTAAGACCAGCTCTCCAAGTTCAAAACCACAAAACTTAAAATGGGAAACTATTTCCAGAATTGCCTATTATGTATTGTTTAAAAAAGTCTACAGTAAAATATATGCTTTATTTTATACATGCCTCCAGCTAAAACTTATTCTTTTACACCCACTGACAGAAGAGTAAGACTGGTAATTCAAATCTAGATGCCCTAGAATTAAATTTAAAGAGCTGCAAAGTTTGCAGGTTTTGATAGGCCAGCCATGCTCAACTTGCTCAGAATAAAACTAGATGTTTCACTGGCAAGTTCAGTCATTCTTTTTTGTTCCATACTAACTCAGATAAGCCTGCATAGTGCATTGGTATGACCATCTTGACAATTTTTCATTAAAATCTGACTGAATTGCCCAATTTGGCATGAGGTGCTGGAGAACAGGAGATACTTATTCAGCAAGAACACAATGTCCAAAATTGTGTTCAGCTAGATAAGCAACAGAAGAGACATAAAAATGCTCATTTTGTCAATATTATTCTGCATCATGAATATCCCTGAAGAGGGGCTGTGAATTGATTAGTGACAGTGCAATTTTCCTATTGTAATGAAAATTGCAGCTGCAAAAGATTTATAGGTGCTTTTTACCACAACCAATCCAACAAGTATAACAATTTCACTTTGTAATTGAAGATATCCTGAAACAGCCACTTAAACTTTCTGCATCTGTGCCATGAATTGAAACTAGAAGCAAAAGAAGTCACTTCTTCCATTTGTAAATCTAAGAATATTAAAATAAAATACTTCCATATACGGATGGTATAATTGCTAAATAGTGACTTCCTTATTTCTTCCCTAAAGTCCTGAACTGGAAAACAGGCAAATTCCATCCACTAAGGTTGAGGATTTCTCAAAACCCGTGTCTTTGGTTTCAGCCCAGAGACCTGCTCTCAAAGCAGCCGTGTCAGGGTACCAGGAGCTCATTGGCTGGGACACTGCAGGTCATTCTGGCTTACAGACCTGGGGGACAGTTGCATTATTTTTACTCTTCGCCATGACTCATGTTCACCTGAGACAGGCTGTGTCAGCTGGTGTCCTCTGGGAAGAAGGCTCTTCTTTCCTAGGAAGAAAATAGGTTTGCTAAGGGAAGACTTTTTAGAGGTGATGTGTAAGGGCCTTTGCAGCATAGATTTGGGAGTCTGCAGCTCATGTAGAGGCAAAAAATGAAGTTACCGTAAAACAGTGCTTGTGGTAATCTAAACAAGTAACAGATTTAACCTTCAGAGCCACAAGTAACTCATTGTGTATAAACCCTTTTTCACTTATTTTCTGTTTTCTCTAGCTGCTTTGACTTTTTGGTTTATATAGTAATGAAACCTGTTTTAGAAAGGGATTTAAGAAGTCTTTTTGGCTGACTTTGAGAGGGAAAGGTCCAGGCCAGTTCTTGAAGCTGTGACTGACTGACCTAGGGCTTCCATTAAAGAGACAAAATTGATTACCGTGCAGGGGGTGCCTGGACACCAGCAGACAACCCGAGGGAGTCACAGAGCATTGCAGCTCTGTATTCCCATTGAAAGAGGTTACGGATCAAATGTGCTGTCCTGCTTTTGCTAGTGCTAGTTTCAGATGCAGTTAGGATGCAGTTCCTGGTGCTAGTTTAGGATGCAGCCCAAAGTATAGTCTCAAGCAGAAGCAGAATAAGTAGTGTGGGTTAAGTGGGGTTTTCTCTTTTTGCTTTGTTCTGTGTATAATTGTTGATGTATTTAAACTCCGAGTCCTGGTCTAACATCAGCTAAATCCATCTGGGAACCTACTCCTTATCTTCCCATGCAGCAAACAGTAGTCAGTTACATCGTTTATCCCGTGTAAGATGTCGATTACTACCCAGAGAGCTGTTTTACTATGACGGGTGTGGAGAGCTCCTGTCTCACGTTCCTCGGCGACTTGACTGAACTGTGTGGCTGGCGTCTCACCCTGTACAGTCAATAATAAAATCTGTAAGGGGGTTGTTCAGTGTGTAGGACTACTGAAAATGAAGTACTGCTTAGGCCAAATGAGTGTACCAGAATACTCAGAGTTGAAAAAATTACAGAAAATGCAGATAAAGGAACTGACACACATTTCCTTAATTTCAGCTCCGAAATGCAATGGTGAATCGGAAAACAGGGAAATTCTCCATGGAAGTGAAGAAGACAGTGGACAAAGGGGTACAATGTATAAAATATTATTCCAACTAAGTATAAAGCAAGTAGTTTATTTTTAAAACAATTTTAAAGATTGCCGTAAATGTGATTCACTGAAGTATTTTTTTTTCACTCACTGAATGTAAACATTGCTTGTTATTTTGTTGGTAACTAACCGCTTGATCTTTTATACATTTCTTGTAGCAAACTAACTTCTCCCCCCTCTCCTTCTGACTTTCTTGTTGTGAATCTAGAAGCGGGTATTGGTGATGACAAATGACTACTATTATACAGACATCAAGGGTACTCCATTCAGGTAGAGCCGCCGATAATAAATGGGCATTTCATCAGACTCATTGGATTTGCATTTATACAGAGCTTGTGAACTCATTAAAAGCTCATCAGCAAAAGTTGACAATGAAATATCCCTGGACAATGCTGAAAATAGCAAGGAAAAGGAGCCTACCAGCATTCCTTTCAGCTTTTCCAGGGATGGAAAGTTTGTGCAAGCTCACACAGGCAAACTCCCAGTGTTTGTCATGGCTTACGTTTCATTTAAAAAAATATTCAGTTGAGGTTTACATTGAACGAAAGGCTTTCGTAAGTACTTGGAGAGCTATAAATACTATAATCCATTTAAGTAACTACATATTGAGCCACATTTTGATTTTTTTGCACAACAGAAATGTAATGTAAAATGAGATAATATTTCACGTCCAATTTGAGGTTTGGATATTTTGTTTCTATGAACTATCTTCTGTGTATTTGTATAGCTAGAACTGAGTAAGTCAGCCATGTTATTTTGGCATGCATCTGAGGAGGAAAAAAAAAGTCGAAACAAAAGACAGGAAGTTACTTTAAAAATGCTCATATTTGAGTTAGAAATAATCCATTAATAAAAGAATACTAACTGTACCTTGTGCTTAAAGCAGGAGGCTGATAGTCGCGATACTCAACTGAAATTTTCTTCAATGGAACAATTTTGCAGAAGCTGAGCTGCATTTCCACATACATAGAGGAAATACAGGCGCATTGCTCTGATCTGTGACGCGTGTTTATTCTTGTTAAAATTCACACATGGGTGGTATGACTCCGTGGGTTTTTGTTTTGTTTTTATTTGGGGGGGTGAGGTGTGCTGTTGTTTTTTCTGTGGCACTGTGATTCGTACCCTGTTTAGTAAACAGATATGGGGCTCCATACCTGCATGCAATGCGAGTTGTGATTCTTAGCAGAGGAATACAGTAGGAAAACTGTCCCGTCTTTTTCAGCATGGTCGATATCTAGTTGTGATGCGGAGGAGTGTAGATTTAGGAAGACAGCAGAGACAACACTTACTAAAAATACTCACTGAGCGTCGAAGATGTTTACTGTTCAGCCCGTTTCCGGATTGAGCTGTGGATTGCAGTGTGTGTGCTGTTGGAGTCGGTGCCTCTTATGTACTTAAAGTATCAGCCTGTGCATTTTCAGTCTTACTGATTACTGGCAGGTTCCTAGGCTGGTAAAATCCCCTTGGATGAATGAATGAATGTCCGAAGTTGCATTCTGTGATCCTGGGTAGGTGTTCTGTGTATCTGTTCAACAGGAAGAGGCATGGGATTCCCCAGCCAGTTCATTAAACATGAATAATTTAAATGGTAGACTGAAATCCAGACCAAAGCCGGGGACATAACTGTTGAGACTTTGTGAAGCTGAAGTCAATGAACAAAAGTGAAAGCAGTGAAAAATATGAATCACAGAAAAATTAGCCCAAGAGGAGGCATAATGCTGTTGTCACATATGAAATTCTTTTCCTCTCAATGGCTCCGTTGATTCCCACACTTACATAGTTTCTCAACATCTTAGACTGATTTACAAAAAAATTGTCTCCTTCATTGTAAAGCCATGGGCATGTGCAAGGCTCAGCTGAAGAAATCTCATGCTGGGTGAACAGCGGTGAGCTTAGAGGGGCTCGTTTATTAATTTGCCAGAGAATGAATGTTTACTGCACCTCTAAGCACACATAAATACAGCACTTTGTTGCAGGCACATCAGAACTGAAACAGAACTGAAGCACCTAGTTCAACAATAAATATGATCAGAGAGGGTTTGGAAACGGTTTTAAAGTTAATCATAGTACACTAGCTGGAAATGTTAGAAATGAAAATAGCTCTGAATGTCTGTTATTGTTTGTCTCACAAATTTCAAGGTCTGCTTTATTTCTCTGCACAGTTTAGGTGTGGCTCTCTCTAGAGGACATGGAAAATATTTCTTCAGAGGGAATGTAACTGTAGAAGAAGGTAAGATACCTACCTTCTCATGTCGCTTACACAGTAGTTTTCTTATTGATTTGGTAGACCTAAAGTTTGTGTGTTTGTCTGGAGAGTCCATAAGGCAGTCAATATTTTTCTTTATTTTTCTGTAAAGATATTTTTCTTCATGAGATTTTTTTTTCCTTGTTTATATTAAACATTGTCAGACTGTGCATCTTCTTTAGATGGGGATCATCTTCCGTCCTTCCCTCACAGCATTCCATAGAAATGCCCAGGGTCCAACGTTAATTATTTGTGGTGTTTTCTGAACGATGTAACCACTAAGAGCACTGTCATGGCTATGGCTTTTTTGTTCACATGCTATACTTTATGAAATCTTTCGGAGCTTTAACTGCTTTGGGTGTTGTCTACAGGGAATTTACATTTTGCATTTTTATAAGAACAACAGAATTAACCAGGGGAAGAAGTATTCTTTCTCTATGTTTTTAGTTTTTGGTAAGTCCACAGTTAAAATGAGTGGAGGAGTCAGCTGTGAGTGGCGATAAAGTTGTTTTGCAACAAGATGAAAAAACTAAAGTTTTTTGAAGATGAAGGAAGACAGAGGCATATCAGAAGAGTGAAAAGAGTGAGAAGTTTCAGCAGCTGCTGAGCAAAGAATGTTTAAACAGATAAATGCTTTCTGAATTTATGCTGAAGTCTCCATTTGCGAGTCTGCTTCTTGTTTTGTCAGTGATGTTAAACAAGATAGTTAATTTCTTCAGTTCAGTTCTTCTTGTTCCTCAGCTGTATTTTGGGACATGACTACGTTCCTATACCCAGGAGAGATGTAAAAAATAAATGCTTGAAAGTCTGAGTCACTTGCACAGCACGTACATGTCTAGGTAGAAGGAGAGCACAGCGGGAGACATGGAGCTGCTTACTCTCAAAGCTGCTCCAAACATACGTCTCACCTATTTTCTTTAATCCAGCTGTACATCTCAGCCAGTCTGGCTGATATTTCCTCCCTGATGCATCACCAGAAGTGTTAACATAGCCATAACTAACTGATCCTTTTCCCCACTCTTGCCTTCACTGATTCTCTGACACTGACACCTCACTGTCCTCCTCAAGAACTAGAATTATAGTTCTAGTTTTGACTTCCCTGCTTTGCTTAATCGCTGTAGCTCTGTCATTGTTTATTATGTACTCAGGGGGTTTAAACGCAGACCCTGCCATCTGAACCCTGTTTGCTTATTGTCAACATACCTTTTTATTGTGCTATATAACTAATGATACACTTCTTATTTACAAGCATTTGCATGACCTGTTAGTACAATAAACCTATTCTGAACGATCCCATAAATTGCTGTTTGTGTTCATGGGCTGTGTGCTTAGGTTTTGAGAGAATTGTTCTTTTTGAAGAATTTTTTATTTTTAAAGAGAAAGAGAACAACTCTAATGAAATGAGAAGTACGTATTATAGCATAAATAACTTTACTAGCCAAACAGAACAAGGGAGTACAAATAGGAGTCTTTTACCATTGTGTTTCTAAACTTAAAATATATCACGTGAGTAATTTGTATGAGTTAAACTTATCAGCACAAGAAAGTTTTCCCTACCTTTTCAGTTTTAGATTTGATTTAGTTGGCTTTTGCCAGTTCGTTAGATCCCAAAGTGTATTTGAACATAGTTTACTGTGATTTATTACATCGTGGTAATAATGCACTTTCCGAGAAGGAAGGGTTTATGTTATGGGGTGTATGTAAATAACCATCTGTTACCCAGACTGCTCCCTAAATAACCCATTATTATTCCTGTTACAGGTTTACATGATTTAGAACACCCTGATGTATCTTTAGCAGATGAATGGTAAGCTTTAAACAAAGCATGTAATTGGTGTCTGTTACCCTTCTTGGTTTCATACTGTTTGTGCTCGCTGAGCCCAGGTCTTTATGTTCAAAGACAAAGAGAGATCATGCTTATACATATAAACATTTTAATGTTTTGACAACGTGTCCGCAGGTCCTATTGCAACACTGACTTACATCCTGAACACCGTCAAATGACTCAGTTAGAAGCAATTAAACGCTACCTCACAGGAAAAGAGCCATTGCTCCAATGCAAGTATTTTGTTAAAGATCCGTGTAGTGCGCTTTACCTCGGGTAAGAGCTGTTGTGCTGAACCTTCTGCAAAATGAAAAGCTTAGTTAACCAGTGGTAAATTGTGATTTGCTTGCTTTGCTGATGTCACTTCGGAATTTCATCTGGTTTTAAGCTTTTTCAAGAGTATCCATAAAGATAGTGATGATCCACATTTCTGGCTTTTGCACTAAACAATATGCCCCACCAAGCAGTTGAGTTTCTGTTCAGATGATGTACCTATATTATACAACCTTACTGCTGGTTTTATGAGTTAAACAGGATTGGTCTGAGTCAATCCTTGGATCACACCTCTAAAGCATATGCCAGATATTTAATGAGTATTTTAGGGAGAATGTGTATGCAATTAGCATTTCTGAACTGCAAAGCAGAATTAGAAAAAAAAAAATAGATGGATGAGTGCATATTTGCAGAAATGTAAAACTTCTGTGGCTGTTAGTAGACCTAATTGTTTTAACTTTGTCATGTGCAAATGTGAGCATTAGATTATACATACGCGGATATGTTATCTGGAGAGTAATTTTGTGATTTTTAGTGTAAAATTGGAGTTAGTCCAATACAATGATAAATGAAAAGCTGCAGTGTGCTAAAATACCCTGTTCTGCATACATATGAGTCACATAATAAATATTTATTAGTGCAAAATTTTGAATTCATATCACAGATAAATATAGTACAAAAATTTATAATGTGAAAAATTTATTGTTTAGTCATCTAAAAAAATTGTCTTTGCAGTTATGTTTACTGGTTTTAATATATGGTAATAGGTGATAAAGAATTGATCCAGGAAGTTCTGTTTGATGCAGTCGTGAGCGCACCAATTGAAGCTTATTGGACCAGTCTGGCATTAAATAAATCAGAGTAAGCAAGCTTTGTGTCAGTCCTTACATGTCAGGGGTGAATTTTTAATAGATATGTTGGTGAACTGGTGGAATACCTAACAAATCCTGATATGCATGACAATTTTATATTAACCATTTGATCCTAAATACCCCTGTTTTTGAGTTCAGTGTTTATTGTTTATGTTTATTGTTCAGTGTTAAGTGTTTACGTTGCAGTGTACTTCCTGATGATTTGTTATAAGGTTATACAATTTTCACAGTATAGCTAATGAAATTGCATACCAACTCCAGCTTACAGTTCTGAGTATTTCTAACAAACGGTTTAGAGTGTGAGAGAAATTTAATGCAAAATTTAGCAAAACTGCTGATGGAATAGGTCATTTGTCTCAGAACAAATGATATATAGAAAGTCTTGCACTGATAAAATAAATAATTTCTGTAATGTTTTCTTGAACTAACTGGAACCTAGGTTCCTGTTATAGACAATCAGGAGATTAGCTGGTCCTTTGCAGGGTTTATATTTTTTGTTTAATTCGTTTATGTTATGATGTACTAGGGTGTTAAGTAACAAGATGTCATCTATATATTAGAGAAAACGGGTGTTAGGATTAGCAGTTTGCATTAAATATGTGGTTGAAGGGCAATTCTGGAGATTATCCTGATTAGATTTTGCTAAATTGAACAGTTTTTTAAAAGCTGAATGAAAAAATACTGCTGTAAAGCACATACTTATATTAAACGAATAAAACTAATGTGGTAAGATCTGATTAATCAAAATAAAGGTTATTCAAGTCTCCTCTTAGAAGATAAAGATAAGAAATTATTTCATGCTAATGTACTTGTAGACATTGATGAATTTATATAGAGGCATGAAGTTTCTTGGAATCCTCCTAGAGAGTGAAACAGCAGATCCAGTAAACACAAAAGATGACAGCTGTGGAGAGACGTTAGGGGAGACTTCTGATGCCCTCCCATATTCTGGCTTTTGCTGGTGACACAGGCCATTTACTGAGGAGTGAGGTGTGAGACAGTGAGATGGCTAAGGCTGTGGGCCCTGGTTGTGTGGTCATAGGACTGATGTCCTTGTAACCATTGAAGAACTGTTTTAAAGTAGCTAGCGGTACTGATAACAAGGCAGCAACAGAGATCAGCCTGAGCTACCTGCCACATTTTTTTCCTAAGGCTAAAGCCTGTCCTGGTGGCAGCTGCGTTGGATTCTGAGCCAACTGTTTTAAATCTAGCTTAGTTTTTGCTTGCTTGAACAACAGTCATGCCTATGGCTTGAAGCATAGATGTACCAGAGAGGTGTTGAATGGACTGGGAACAAGATCTGGAATTCCTGCCCATCCCGAATCGCTGGGTGCCAGTGGTTCCCAATAGTTGGTACATACCTCTTTATGGCTGCTGTATAATCCCTTCTCACCAATCCCTTCAAACCAGTTTCAGTGTCTTTAACCTTTTATTGACTTTTAGTGTGAATAGCACTTCTGCATAGTATGTTTTCCAAAACCCGTGTTACTGTAGCTTAATAAATAAATAAATGAATAAGGGAGTTGTACTTAAAAAAATCTTTCTCAAAAACCTGTACACTTGTACTTTCTGTGACCAGTATTATGGTTTTATCTGTTTACTGTCTGGAAACATTATCTCTGCTTGTGTTCTGCTCTATTTCAGAAACTCTGACAAGGGAGTGGAAGTTGCCTTTCTTGGAACACGGACTGGACTATCTCGTATCAACCTGTTTGTGGGTCCAGAACAGCTTACTAATCAGTAAGTAACAAAGCTGTGCTTGGCAGCCATGTGAGAAAGTAAGAAAAACTATATTTATTTTTAGGAATCTCATCTGTTTCTTCCAGGTTTTTATGCTGGTGCACTGAAATACATAGAACAAGTTAGAAAGATTTTATAGGACCTCTTAAATTCTTTCATAAACTGGAACATTTGGAACATTGATCTGTTTTACACCTGTAGCCCATACATTTTCTCTCCCCCCACTCCCTTGGAGCTGGCCTCACATGTTAATTCTTCAGACCAAAATTACGAATGTGCTGCATCTGCAGATGATGATTTTGTTTTTTACCATCCCAACTAAAAACAAGTATCTGTAGGCTTTTTCAGGGATTTTGTATCATTGCTGAGGAAAATTTTTTGATGTTGAAATAAAGCCAAGTGACAGAAGTGAAAGAGTAATCAGGAGATCTCATCATTCAAGTTTCCTATTTTGTTTGGAGAAGATGTAATCTAGTGCAGGTACAGGTTTCTTAAAATGGAGAGCTATAAAATAAGATCATGTAATTAATGACTTTTCAGGCAGCAGTTTGATAATGTCAGACAAATCTATATGCATTATGCATGTAAAAGAAAAACATGCAGTTGATGTTTTTGATAAACTGAGTTTCTTGAATATAAAATTATATGGCTCTTATCTGACCACAAAATATAGTTGTAGTGTGAGTAGCCTGACGGGTGAGATCAACAGCACTGCAGTTCGTTATTGTCAGACAGCAAACCAGAATAAGAGCGTGGAGACCATACCTGCGCTTTTCACCGACACAGTCTTGGCCTTTTCCTCTCAACATTCCCTGAGATTATGGAAGAATGAAGTATTTAGTGGTCCACTGCCACCTCTTACACACTATTTGGAAAGAAGGCTGTTAAATTACTTCGTTTCATTACTTAAGAGTGAACGCCAGTGGCATCAAACTTCCCAGTCTCCAGTGCCTTGTCCACGTTGTGCAGTTCACAGTTCTCACACAGAGCTGAGAGGAAAAGGCTTTTCAGATTAAGCATTTCTATCTGTATGCATCAGTGCAAATGTTTTTAGTGGTACTTAGAGGCACCATATTTTGTAATACTTTTTCACACTTCACAACGAAAGCGATTGCAAGTGTGTCACAAATAATTATTAGAGGCTGAAGTTAACCCTTTGGTTGAACAAATAGTATTAGAAAACTTGTCCAAAACCATTTTCTTTCCCAAGAGATTGCATTTTGTTTTTTCTTGTCTTTCAAAGCTGGATACTATTGTGTGTCATGCAACAAACAAGTATTTTCTTTCTCCCTTCTTTCTCCAGAGATTTCCTGACAGCTGAAGATAAGGAGAACATTTTTAATGCTGACCATTTTCCACTCTGGTACAGAAGAGCTGCTGAGCAGATACCTGGGAGCTTTGTCTATTCAATCCCATTTAGTACAGGTCTATAATTTTGTCATTCTGTAAATGCTGAGCCAGGTACACTACTGAAAGGATTCCAAGGGTGTCAGTACTGACTGGGCTCACTAGCTAATCTGAAATGTTAATCTGAAATATGCATTGAAATCTGCAGCTAATTTACTGGTCTTTTGACCAGGAGCATCTTTTACAGGGCTCTGAGTGAAACCCCAAGATGTGGTCATTTAATATTTGCACAGGTTGAACTTACAGCCTGGTATTATAAGCAGGACAAGTCCAATAGAGCAAGTATCCACATTAATGACAAGTCCTGCCAGTTGTCACCGTTGTTGCCACTTCTAGCAGAGAAGTAGAAGATTGATTACTCGTTTCAGTGTTTTAGGCTTGGAGAATTTTCAAGTGGCGCTGCCTGTATGTTCTGTGCATACACAGAACATGATGGTGGCTGACTCTATTTTCTGAGTGCTAAACCCAAAGGGGCTGGTATTTCAAACCAGGGGTAAAAAACTCAGTTTTCTCAATCTGCATTATGTTATTTCAATTTGATTTTTTTTTCTAATACACCCTGCAGAAACCGCAAACAAAAGCAATGTAGTGACAGCCAGTACTGCTATTCAACTTTTGGATGACAGAAAATCTCCGGTTGTTGCAGGTAAAATTGATGCAGTTAATTTGTTTTATTCATTTTTGTAAGCAGTTTATGAGTTCCTCACTTTCTCTTTTTGGGTTAGCAAGAATTTAATGTAGGAATATTGTCTTTTAGAAGAGAGGAAGAGGGAAAGATGCAATTGCACCTGTAAGCTCTAATTGAAGACTTAGTGTAGAGAACGCACTTAAAGACTTACCTCCTTAAGAACTTGATCCTTTATTGTTCGACTATCCAAACTCCCTGTGAGCTATGAGTTTGAATTAGTGGAAATAACAGTTATCAGTGAAGCATTTTTAGTAGACACAATTCTATAACATCATAAATCAGAACATATTATTCTAAAGAAAAGTAAATAGAAGAGAGGACTATTTGATGCATAAAGGTTCTATCCAGTTTTCAGGTTTGAAAATTGTGTCCTAAACCAAATGATACAAAGTGCTCATTTTGTTTAGATTATCAGAGATGTCATTTGATCAGAGCATATAAACTGAGTAACAATGTTCTACAGTCCGTTAGCCAAGAGTGTAACAGTACCTGAAGGCTAAAAGGTGAGGTTTGACAACTACAGCTTGGAGATAAAACATACAGATTTAATAATGAGAGTAGTTAGTTTTGAAGTTGTTGGACATTCCTCACTGAAGTTCAGATGCTTTCTGGACAGTTTTCTCTAGTTCCCAGTGGCTACTGGCTTGGAGGAAGGAATGAATTTGGAGAATTCTTATGGTTTATTATATCAGAAACCAAGTTCTCTTATCCCAGGGTAAATTAGGTACCTACCACACAAAGCAAAATCCATTGTATTTTTCTCATATTTAAAATACGATTTTAAATGCAGTAAGATACGGTGACTACGATTATGAAAGAGCAAGAATGTGCCAGGTAATTAGGAAATCTCTAATCTGTTTTCCTCAAACACAGAATATCCTCTCTGATAATAATAGGTGTTCTTAGGTCAATAGGAAAGCACCCTTCTCACACCAGTTAGCGTGAATACGTTCCTCACAGCTTATTGAACACTTCCATAATATAACAGGAAATCCTAACTAGGACTTCATACTCCTGTTAAAGCATTAAACAACATTTATAAACTTACATGAATGCAGATATCTGCAAATTGCCAAAGATGTAATTTGGAAATGTCACTGTACAGTGAAGAAGTTTGACACGTCATTTCTAAAATGCTCCATCATTCAGAGTTAGCAAAGGGCTAGTTGTGCAGTTTACCATCATCTGTGAAATGTGTAGAGTTAATAGGCATCCTCAAATTTTATTTTTCCTTCACTAGTGTTTGCAGTTCAGTGTTGACTTTGAGAAGGTGTCGCACATAAGAAACTCTAATACTGTGTTCAACAAGCTTTAGGGTTTGGGGTTTTTTTGGTAGTAACTATAAAAGACAGAGGCAGTTATTGTTTCCATTTCCCTAATAATTATACTTGGTAGTGAACATTCAAAATTACTTGGGTCTCATACTTTCTATCTAAAATAAAGACAGTCTTCAAAACTTTTTAATGCCAAAGCACGTAAAAGATTTCCATGATATCTGTAAGTGCATAATACCGTGAAAAAAAATGAGCAGTGAATTTATATCAGTAGGTTTTTTAACTTCAATTACTGTAAACTTCAGAAACTGTGCTCTAGGTATTTTTCTTTCAGTATGAAGCATTTTAAAGAATTTGCTTTGAATAATTTTTCCCTTCCCTCTTGTATGGTTGCATGCTTTCGTTCGTTTTTGGAAGAATGTGGAGAGAACTTTTTGGATCTGTACAAACCATTTTCTCTGAAAGTATCACTCAGCCAGCTTAGAGACAAACAAGTATATGCATTATTCTTGTCCTTTTTAATTTGGAGATCATAAATGTGACTTGTCAGTCCTACTTTTTCTGTCAGAAAATTTCCAACAAAGTACCCAGCATCTAGTTCAATTTTTAGGTTTCATTGTATATATGTAGGTTGACATTCTGTTTTAAGCAAAATGGATTTGGAGGCAGAAACTGGAGCAGTGGTAAGTGGGAGAAGTTTGAAGTTTTTATTAGCCAGACTTGAGAGATTAAAGTAGGATTATGGGTAACATTTTCAAATACCTACACTGAAGTTCAAATTTGGCCAAGACGTCTCTTTTTAATGTGTGTGAAGTAAGTATTCCTCATCCCCTTTGGTCCGAGTGGGTTGCAGAAAGCAGGAGGATGGGATACACATTTCATGGAAAATCACTCTGTTCCCTAGAGGGTTTGATGGAACATAAAACTGTGCCAGAATGTTGTTTATTACACATCAGTAGAAGAGTTTAAAAATGGCAGAGAGAAACTAGAATGTTATTATCAAATGGAAACCTGAGTTAGAACTACCCACAAGGGGAAAAAAAGGAACAAACCCAACTCATACTGCTAAATCTGCAGTCTCTTCTATTTTCTTTGTAGAATTTTTTTGGTTTATTCTATTTTTGTAGAAAAACATCAGTTATAACAGACTTCATATGCAAATCTACACTAAGGCTTATCACAAGTAGGGAAGACTCAACTGTTCACTATAGGCAGAAAATCCTAAAATCAATGAGTCTCCAGATTTACTGCAGAGAATTCGAGTGTTGCTGCTGCTGTTTCGCCATCTGTACCTACTAATACCAATTCAGTGTCAGAATGTGTTTGCTTATTAGCAAAAAAATGGGTAATTTGTTTTTAAAATGCGTCCTGCCTCTTTCAATTGAGATTGCGGTTTGTTTTTTTTTACATAAATGAATGCAAATTTCTATAGAAAGTGTGGAAGAAGGAGATAAGTATCATGTAAGTGCTGTAGCATCATATTTGTTACTATTTAAACAGAGTTTAATTTTTTTTGCAGGCAAGAAAGGGATAGTAGGACTGAATGCAGGAGTTTTATAGATTTAAATGCATTTTTGCTCAAAATTGCTTTGTCTTAGTGTTCTCTATGACCATTTCTCCTATATCATTTCTTAACTGAAATGTTAAGTTTTTTTATTACAGTGAGGAGTGGTTTAAAATTATTAGATATAACTAGATAGGAATAACAGGAGGGGGTTTTTATTACTGTTGCCACCTATCGATAAAAATGTAGAATTGCAGAGAAGTTTTAGGCACTATGGCACTAATTTATGAGGATGGAATATCTAAAGCATTTTTTATATTTATTTTCTACCAAAATATATTATATGTGATCAGTTTTTTATCAGACTTCCTATTGATCAAAGTTGAAAATAGGACATAGCAAACCCTGAATGTGTGCACTAAAGCCTGCACACAGGCTTTTCTGCGATCTTTCAATCAAGTAATATTTTGATTTGTTCTTCTAAAAACATAAAAAGCTTTACCCACGCAGTCAGACCTGTAGTTTCTGAAAAGAAGCAAGCCCTCATTGCTCTATGTCAGGTCATCTGGAACAGTAGATTGATGGAAGCTCAGTGTAGCTAAATTAGAGAAAATGAAAGTACTTCAGAGTAATCTGAAGATTTCTCTTATTCAGTGTAATTCTGGAAGAAAAGAAATCCATGTTGTTCTTACGTACAGGCATATTTACAGTCGTTTTCTATCAAAGAGGAGTGATTGCCTGGGATGTGCAATCAAGAGCTGCCATAGCTCTGTGAATCTATCCTGACTCATTCTTTTCTGCTGAAGCTACATAAAAAGACTGCAGTAATTCCTCTCTGAACAGAAAAGAAAAATCAGTGCAGAAGGAACTCTGGTTTTTTTTTCCCACAACTGCAATCTTCTTCATTAGCATTTTTTAAGCATTCCTCGTACAGATGGCCTGAAGATCAGCCACTCAGAATCTCCTGTGGCGAAAGTTCCTGAAAAGTCTATAGCTCTTGTGAGAATACTAGACACACAAGGGTCAGATTCTAGCATTCATGAACATGTTGAGTAATAGTTTTACTTTGTCCGTAGTCCTTTCAAGAGAATAGATTTACTGTTAATTTTGAGTGATTAAGGATGGCCAGATTTTTCTCACAGCCATTATTTTCTGCTATCAAGCAGTAAAAGCTGAAAAGAAAATGTTAGCTACTTTCTACCACCCATGATTCATATCCTTATATAGTGTCTTGTCTCTATATAGGGATGTGACACAAGGTCCCAGGGAATCTGTCCTTAAATGCATGGCAGGTGCATTTAATTCCATAGCAGGTGATGCCATAGCACGGCATGGTAACTATTAGGTTACTCCCTGTTTTCTGCTACACAGTAATGTTGTGAGACTAACAGAAATAATTTATCACATAAGAGATTTCTTTGAAAGAAATGACCAAACTGCTTAGCAGAATCAAGGAAAAACCTACTATTGATTTCTGCTAGAATTGTAGATCATGCCTAAGTGTTATTTTACATATATATAATTTATATTTAAATATACACTAAAATATATACTTAAAATAAAATATGAAGGCCTTTCTAGTCAGATGCTAAAGAAGATATGTGTTAAGGGTCGAGTGTCCATTACCCAAAACAAGGAAGTTTTAGCTCAAACCAGGACAATATGGTAAAGATTTCATTTCACTACTAACTTGTTAAAAATGGCGTGCAATTTTGAATGCCTGTGTTCCGGCCAGGGGGAAGAGACTCCGATGATCCTGCTGTTTAAGAGATCTCAAACTGTGCCTTAAAAACAGGAAAGACCCAATCTCTCATATTACTTTTAAAACACAAATCTGTCTTATTGAGGCTGGTCACACTTCAGTTTCTTAATCTTCCTGTTTGAGTCAGCCTCTACAGAATAGCAACTTGAAAAGAAAGTTTGTGACACTATACCAGTTTTCCAGTAACTGAGGCTTCTGGTGATCTAGGCTTTAGGTAAGGAAGATGCTTTTATAATTTCGTAGAGGAAAATATGCACATAGTGTCTGAAAATAGATGCCTTTACAACACAAGAATTTTGTTCTTCGTCCCCTTTTTTCCTTTTTTTTTTTTTTGAGTGTTAGTAATTGTATATACACAGCCTCAACACTCCATTCAGGGTTATTTCGAGTGAATTCAAATGCAGTTTGTATGCACATTTCTCTTTGACCAAGGTTTCAGAACATGCTTTGAAAAAGTGCATTCCAATAATTTAGTCAAAAGTAGTTTGAACTACTGATATTTCTAGGGTGGGAGATACTGTAAATGTTTCACAAGTAGTTAAATCTGCAATTGTGACACTAGCACATAGAGTGAATACATCTGCTCTGTACTGCTTGTACTTCTCCCCTCCCCTTTCCTCCCATGTATTGCTTTGGTATTACTACGTTATTAAAACCATTCAAGTAAATGTCACTGTCATACACAGCCTTTAAAATTTATGACACCATCTATAAAATTGCATTTTAGTGTGACGGCCGAAGGGAAAATGAATATGTCATCATAATGACACACAAACCAAATTATGGAAGCATTCTAAAATGCATGTTTTTCTTGTCAGGCACGACAGTGATTTACTTAATCTTTACTCCACATTACAAGCCACGGAAGATTATATTCAGCAGTAGCATTTAGTAAATACTTCGGAGTGCTTTTCGTGCTTTGGTGGAAAGCCACTAGTTATGTTTGTCCAGAGTTTCTTGTCCATTTTGAATATTAGCATTGTGTTCATAAATCTAATATTAGCATATAGACTAATATGAAAACTGAAATCAGTGTTTGTATGGTCTAACATTAAACAACTCACAGACTTAGGTGAGGAGCCATGACTTAGGAAACATCGTTTGTATCGCTCCTCCACACAATACTTGAGAGCATGTGGTAAAATCCCACCTGCCTCTGCTGACTGAACAGGGAATCTGAACGTAGGTGCCATATTCACAACCATTCATGCATTTGTGTTAATTTGTATTTGTTCTCAATTCATGTTACCGTACGAATTAGTATGTGGAATAATTGAACAACTGGGCTTTTTAAGATAGCTCTCTGAGAGTGCTGACTTGAGAATTTAGCCCCTATTTACCTAATTCATGGATTTTCCTCACCACTTGTTCTCAGAGAATCTGAAGCTCTGCTGGGTGAATTGGAACAGTATCCCAACACGTGTAGTATTTACATGTGTAGTGAATTCCGTAGAGCATTCTGCTCTTCGCTTCTGCTTCACTGCTGGGATTTTTTGTTTGGTTGGTTAGATTTTAGTCCTGTGCAGTTTGGGTAGGAGGAAGATCCTTGTGATCTAACAGCATTTAGATTCTAGGGGCATTTTGCTAAATTCTGCTGCTAGCAAAAGAAATCCTTCATTGCAGAGAGGCAGCAGATAAGCTGTCAGGTCCTTTTGAAAATCTCCAATAATGCTGTGCCAGTTCAAAGCTGCAATTACATAGTCTGTGAATACATTAGTACTAGATTAGGTACTGCGGATCGTCTAATTTATTTCCCCCCAATAGACTCTATTGCCAAATATTAACAGTGTTTTTTCATGTGTTTATTGTGTCTCGAAATGAGGATGGCAGCCTTACCCAAAAAGTTCAACATATAGTGTACATAGCCCTAAATCATTGGGGGATCCTCCTGGAGTCAGTCAGAGCGAGCAGCCGCAGCTTGCACTGGAGGTAGATCATGAGGTATGTAGTCATTGGTTTGTTATTATAGGTTTCTAATTCCTGTTCCTCCTGCCCTGTTGTGGCTTACTGCCACATCTAGATGATTGATGGTGCTGCCCATCTGGGGACCATACAGTAACATTTCAGGTAATACAAACCCAGAAGTGCCAAGACTCTCTTGTCGTAACTATGCCATTTTCAGCCGAGTTCAAAGATCAAAGCTGCAACAGTAGGCATATTTCTGGACGCTAAACTAAAGCCTGTACGATTCTGTCTTCTGGCCAGCAAAGGTGGGTGGTTATTAGTAGGCAACAGTTGATAATTTTTTTGTTGATGTTGCCAGTGATAGGTAAGCTATGTGCAGTGTCACTGGATGTTCAACAGTGATATCCAAGAAGAGAGATCCTGAGTTTGTCTGGACGTTATATTACAAGATTAATTTTGATGGACTTTGCAAGCTCTGGATGGAAAGACACATAGGGCAAGCAAGGGTGTTTCAGTTTAAGCTTTGTTTCTTTCAATATAGATATTCAGGACATTTTCTGTAAAGAACGTTGGCATACTGTTGTTTTTAATCTGTTCTAAATGGAAATATTTGAAAGCCTCTTTTTCTGAAAACAAAGTAACGTGGAGAGCCTCTATATGAAAGACAGGAATAGAACAATACGTGTACTTTCTCTGTCTTTGCAAATACCTTGAAGAGTAGTGTGTCCTCATATTTTGATGACTCTGAGGACAAGAGTGTTTTTCACAGAGATTAGGAAAAAAACCAATCTGTATTTACTATAATACCTCTCACGAGATTGCAGGAAAAACAACAAAGCTTTCTCAGGAACCTTTATCTGAAAAATAAATCTGTGCAGACAACTTATTTCAGCGGCAGATGTCCACTGCTAAGCTTTACAAATTAAGGGCAGTTCTGTGGGGAATGCCTAAATCCAGTCTTCCACTTGTAGACAATAATTGTTATGGGCAATAAATTGTGCTTTTTATCTCTGTTTTTCAGTAGTTGAACATTGTTTCCTCTACAGAAAAATAAATAATGTTGCATTTATTAATTTAAGCAGTTGAATCAATACTCTTCTCTGCTGCATGTCTGCTATTAGCTTATTATCATAAATAACTGGAATTCATTAATAGCAAACGCATTTCTAAATATTATATATAGTCTTGTAAACCTTAGATGAAAATTTTTGCTGAGATTTTTTGAGGGGGGGATTTTTTTTTCTTTCTTTAGCAAAAAGCAAGTTAGAAAGTGTTAAATCTGGTTTTGCATGGAGTGGCTTGCTCTGCTCGCACAGCAGAGTGAACTAACAGGTACATGAAAACATTGCTTTCTGGCAGAACTCCATATGGGTTTACAGCCTTCTGTGTGCATGAAAATCTTCAAAGCGTCTGAAATGTGATTTGCAAAGAGTTTCTTTAGATCTTGTTGTGCCCTTCATTGCCTCTTCCTCACCTTTTTCTGT
>NW_010407951.1:0-22787 GCF_000710305.1 Buceros rhinoceros silvestris | reverse complement strand
GAAAGGCTTTTGTTGATAGGACGGCTTTTTAAGGACCGGAAGGTTGTGGTTATTCCTAAGTAGGAAATATCAAGTCATTTCTTGCTTTTGCTGTACTTGAAGGTCTCAGAAGTGTGAACTTGTAGTGGAAGCTGCGTTGCTGTATCTGATCTATTAGAAATACTGCGGGTTAAATCTCTGTGGAGGTCAGGGGTTTATTAGCTTTCATCTTAGGATCTGCAGTTTGGTCCAAGTGTGCTTATTTTAGGTTGCACCACAGAAAAGCACCCATTTGGTGTGGCTCTGAACTTGTATTTTGGCCCCCGGGCAATAAGATCCTACCCTGTATTACATGAATTTTCTCTACCTGGAGAGCTATATTTTGCTTTGTAAAATGTTATTACAATAAATGGATAAAAAAGTAGAAAATGTAGACCTACATGCTTAAATGACCTAGCTCTGAAAATAGATTGTTCATTAACCTTTACCAAATATTTAAAAGGGAAAAAAAGCAAACTTGCTTCTTAGATACATCGTTGAGAGATCGGTTTTTATATTCAATCTGAATATAAAACTATTCTAACAATTCTGTGCTGATGATGTTTCAGCTGATGTAATATGCCCAGTCTAGGGCACCACATTTTAAACGAAATGTAGAAGAACTGAAAAGGTTCCCAGTGCAGAAAAAAAAAAGTTTGGAGAATGTAGCCTTGCAGGAAAATTTGAAACAGCTTGGTTTATTTAGTTCAGGACAGAGAAAAATGAAGAGACTAATAATAATGTTAAGTACTTAGCAGTTAAAAAAAATAAAAGGACAGACAGTAATTGATTGTTTTCAATGTCTGCTAGATTTAGATTAAGACTGAGATGCTTAATTTTCTTTGGACATGAAAGTAACTGCAGATGCAGGAATGAGCTTTAATATTTAGGTTGCAATTATTACTAAGTAGATAAGAGCAAGGGTTACGTGACTCCTGCCATATAGCCCATTACTCAGCTGAGGCTGTTATTAGAATGGCTACAGAACTTGATCTTGGAATCCATCTGTTGGAAGGAGAGTGCAGCTCTCTGAATGCCATGGCACAGCCTCCTTTTGCCCTGATTGCAGACTGTTGCTCGCAAGTGTCCTCCCGTCTTCTGCCCAGTAGAATAAACTGACAAGATTTTCACCAAAGGTTTCGGGTAGATGCTAAGAAAAGGTCTTAGACATAGTCGATTTCTGCATTAGCTACCTAGCTAGGTCTTCAACCTGTCGCTGTGGAGATTCAGAAAACACATTAGACGTCTGACACAGCCTAGATGTGTTTTATCTTGTCTTGGAAAAGGTAGATGGAGTTGCTGATCTCTGTTGGTTGCCTTAAAGTAATTTCTAAGAATTATTTAAAATCTACTTCTGATCAAACCTTTTATTACTCAGTGGGTTTGGCTCTGATTTCCTCTGATGGCAGAGTGTGCTGCAGAAAGCTGGAGTGGACCCTTGAATGAATTCACCTGAGCGTTCTCTCTGTGAGAGGGAGCGTGTGAACAGGCAACTGTATCATCCCCCGTTCTGAAGGGCAGCGCTGGGATGGGCTGGGGGCTGCATCTGCAATCGTGATGTTTGCAAAATGAAACTCTTGTGTGTGGATTTGAGAATAAGCTTCAGAAATGTCAGTGGCAAGCATGTATGCCAGCAGGATAACGGGTAGCGTCTCTTCACACATGCTGTGTGTGCTCATTTCAGTGCTGTATCTGAAACAGTGCAGCATTTCTTTCTTCAGCATTTGCTCTGCTCTCTTCTTTCTTCCCTACTAATTTAAAAATGTTATGTGATAGTTAACGAGGTACTTTCTATTTTGTAAGTTAGACAACAGATGTAATATTTAACTGTTATCTGCTAGGGGAGATTGAAAGGTGGAAAAAATATATTTGGAAATGTTTTTAACGCATGGTTAGGTTATCAGTGGCAATGTGTAGACTGGACAGTTCTAAAACTGACTGTGGATTGTATTTCTGGCTACATACCTGGTATTCCAAGATGTTAAAATATTGTTGGTCGTTTGTAGCTATTTTGTATTTTAATTTGCAGAAAGCTCACTTATGTCAGCTACTGTCTGTAGCTGCACCATAACTCGTATGTTGTACTAATACAACAAGTGCGTCAAGAGCTGGTAATGGGGAATGGAACACTTTAAAGTGGCTACATCAAGATTTCATTCTTTCAAGCACTCAGACTTAAATAGTGGTTTCAGAATAGACATACACAAAATCTAACTAAATGTACATTCTTCTACATTAAGTCTTAATATATATTCCAAAGAATTAATAATTTATATTAAAAAAAAAGTGGAAAGGAAAAGAAATCATATTTAGAATCCAAGCTTTTTAACTGAAGTGAGGGCTTTATTTTCAAGAAATCAAAGACAGAATTAACTCAAGCCAAGGAACTGTCAAATGGCTCTTTTTCCTCAGGAGTCCCATGGTGTCTGACCGGGGCCAAGTGTTCTCTGTGGTATTTAGCAGTAATTGCAGCATAGGCGCAACCATAGACAGCAGCTGCCAACATCATTAGACACACAATCCCACAGACGACTCCAGTTATTACTACTGTGGCAATCGCATGACGCAAACTAACCGGCCTCGGCTTTGGTTTGGGTTCACAGCTTGGACGGCTGCTTTCCCCGTGTTCGCTGTGATGAGCGTGCTTCAGAGAGCCCCTCTGCTCAAAGCTGTGGTGGTGAACGCTAGCGAGGTGAACGTGAGCTGGTGTTAGAGGGCATGCTCCAAACAGCTCATAGGGAACTTTGAGGAGGTCCTTTCCCTTCCGAATCCCTGGTGCTGAGCAGATAATGCCATCACTTATTCCTCCTGGGGGGGAAGAAAATAAAACTATTTATGGTCTTGAGATTTGGTGTTTTCTGAATTATCTTAATGTAAAATTAACAGAAACCTGAAGTGAATTTATCATCAGCTTTGACTTCATGCTTTTAAAGATTTAAAACTACAGATTTAAGGTTTTTTCCAGTTAGATCAATGGTGACATTATTACACTTTAACACTCATGTAAGAGAGTATTTGCACGAGGCAGTTCATCAGGAATTGAATTATAATTGTATGGATGTAGAAGTAAAAAACAGTAGTACAAAAGTAAGAAATAAGTCATAGGTGAAAACAAAGAGGTATTTTTACAACAAATTCATGTCATTCAAATTCGTACCCTTACTTCTTTTTATAAAGAGAAATGGAAGCAATGTATTTAGTAAAGATTTCCCACTTGATTGAAATATTCCATGAAATGGTCATTGTTCTGACATCATATGCTGACTGTAATGGAGCAAAGAGCAAGGTCATGAAGTTGTATGTGTACATGAGCAATTTTTTGAACTAAGGCTCATGGTAAGAAAATATACAAAGATCTAAAGGAGTTAAGTTTAATCAATCTATTACCCTGCTCAAATGGTAAATTTCATGATTGCTTAGAGCCAGCTTTGCTCTCTTCCAAGGGATGTATTTAGCATAACGGAAAGTGAAGTAGGAAGCCTCAGCCCTGGTAAATCACGCAGTTGTTCCTCAGGATGTGCAGGAGCACACACTGAGCAGAGCCTTCAGGTTTCTAATTAGTCTGTCACCACAGCTTTAGGGATGTAGTGTGTCAAGGAGTCAACAAGACCAAAAACCAATGTTTGCATATTTTTTTTAATCAAAACAGCTGAATTTTCTTCGTCTTCTCTGTCCAAAATAATCTACCTTTCAGCAAAGCCAGGCATAGAAATTTTCATCCTGAAAGGACTTGGTCTGAGAAATAGCGAATACAGATGGGCCAAACCAACATCTGGAGACTACACCACAAATCTCGATGATATTTCTAGACAGGTATAAGCGTAGCAGCTTGTCTCTTGGCCTTTAATAGCCAAACCCAACGTGTGGTTCCAGACACCTCCAATGTCTTAGTCTGAATGTCGATATAGGTAAAACTTCAAATCCCACAAGAGTGATCCTTTTGTGGTTGTAAGGAACTAAATACGTGTGCTTGGAATAAAAGAGTGGAGTTCCACCTGAACCGAAGCTTTCTCTATAATTGTTTACAAGTATTCTTCGAATGTCAATTGCCTGAGCTGGATTCAGCTAAAAATATTGAAATCTTTTAGAGTTACATTGGATGCCACAGTCAATGCTTTTAAATTCAGACAATGTTCCATCTCTAGCAATGTTTTCTTAGGACTTGCAAGAAATATCTGTAGAGCCACAATACTATTTTATCATGGAAAAATTAATGTCCAATGTAACTAATTTTTCTTCATGTGATTCATATGAAGTACACAAATAATTTTAATTCAAGTAATTTTAATTTGAATTAAATGTTTAATTCACACAGGTAATTTTAGAGAAAGATAAATGTAGAAGAGAACATAGTATTTGGGCTTCCTTTACCATGAATTTGTAAGTTCCATATCACTTCGTTTAAGTAATCTGTGCAATGTTTGGAAAGATGGAAGGGCATCAGCGAATTTCTAAACAATGTTGGTTTTAGAAATAAATTACAATACTTAGGTTGCTGGCAGAGTAATTAAGGTAATCTGATATGTTTATCTTGGATCACATTCTTCTGCACAGGGAAGTCAGAACCCCTGCTGGAATTTTTTGTAGGGAATGGTTCCAGCATAATATAACTAAAGTCCTGGGATAACGTAATATTTCACCAATCCAAAATATTAAGATTTTTAACCCTAAGAGGAGTTTTAATTTTCTAAAAGGTTGCTTCTGTCAGTAGCTTTACCTCACCCAGAGGCTATTCCGGTATTAATTGTGACCCTGAATAGCCAGTACAGATTTTCAGCTGACTTAGGGAATTCTGATGCCTGACAATGGCTGTTCGTTCAATCATGGGCAACACAGACCTTCTTCACCCGTGCGGTGTTTCCACACGCTCCGTGCCACTTCCATATACAGAGAGGTAATCAACAGTTTGATCACATGCAAGCATCAAAGAGTTAGAGAAAAGCAAATTGCCCTGCTGTTCTGAATTCTTGGAGTCTGAACATACCTCCTGGGAGGAATTAATTTCTTTTAATTGTTAATTCCTTTAGGATTAAATTGCATTCTCCCTTCTACAGCACAACTCTTGAATAAATTTAAAAGCAGGTGTGACCAAAATGTGAGTCTACTTTTATTTATAGAATTCACTCTTTCACATGTGATGGCTTTGCACATTTCTGTCGGGAAATCATCAATGAATGTAGTACCTCACCAGGTTAACAACAAATGAGGAAGCAAAGTTAACTTGTCCATGATGGAATTATTTTTAGGTAAAGTACTATTAAAGTATTAAAGAACTACGAAGTGATAGTTTATAGAGGAATTAGAATCCTGAATTCTCTGAAGTTAAATCAGTATCGATATCTGTCTTGATGTTTACCCTCGAGCATCAGGTAAAAAAGCTTTGAAACAGTAGGTTGGTTTCTGGCAATAATATATTGGTATAATTAAAGCAAGTGTATGCACTCAAGTGTACTTGTTATATATTTACATATAGAGAGATACATTTGCATACATGTACCTACTCATGTATTTCCAGAACATATCTGTACGTACTATATGATTGTGTGTGGGTAATTTCTCTCTTTCTATTTGTGGCAATACAAAGTTCCTCTATGATTCTAGTTTGCCACATGTATTTATGAAAGCACCTATATTCTCACTGGTCCATAAAAATACATTTTAGTGTTCTTAATTGAGGGGATGATCTAAGGTGTGGGGTAAATTGTTAAGCCGCAGTAGTGAAGATCAGTTAGACGCTGGTTAAGTGTTCTCATTTGATATAATGAGAAGAATTCCTTACCTCTGTATAGAAAGCTCTCCAGCCACAGTTTCAGGCCAAATATATTACAATTGCATTGCCAGGGATTATCTTTGAAAAGAACCACTTTCAGGTTTGGAAGCGACTCCAGCAGAACTCTTCCCATTTTCTGAAGTTTGTTGTGCTTCACAGACAGCAATGTTATATTCCCTGTGCCATTTCCAAAAGTCTCAGGCAAACGTATAATGCTGTTCGATGACAAGTCCAGTTCTTTCAGGTGTGGGAGGAAACTGAAAGTCTTGTTTTCTATATAATGAATCAAATTCCTGGTTAGATTTAGAACTTGTAGATACCGTAATTTTTGGAAAGCACCTGGTGCCAAGCTTGAGAGAGAATTATTAGACAAGTCTAAGATTTTGAGCAAGGGTGTTCCAGTGAATGCATTTTGGTTGATTCTCCAAATACGGTTATTCTGCAACTGTAGTATCTGAATTTCAGGAGGTAAACGGGCAGGAATTTCAGTTAGTCCTCTATTCTTGCAGTCTGCAGTCTTTGAAGCTGTATAACATAGGCATTTGTCGGGACATCCATAAGCTACATGTATTAACAAGGTGACACTCAAAACTAAAAGGCAGTTACCTGTGTCACAAGTGGAAGAAGATTTAAAATTAGCTTAAAATGTTTGTCTTTTGGCAATATATGGGTCATTAACATGGGCAAAGGATATCTCTCCCCATAATAAACATTAGTGTAGATAGCATAAAGAGAATTCATTTATTTTACAATACATTAGTAAATTATAGATAGTATCAAAGTTCTTTTATAAAGCAGAATGAAGTTAGTGCTTTTATCTTAAGTACAGATGGTTTTCAGGAAGTTTTGCCATCAGCGGAGCAGTGATGTTTGAACGGAATGAGACACAGTTTCTAAAATTACCAAATTGGGATGTTTCTTTTCCTGTGGTAGTAACAACTTTGAGCTATCTTTTGTCAGAAGAATTGCAAGTAGAACTTTTTCTGCTTTTACTAATTATACTGCCTGAAAAAATTAAGTTAATGTGCCATAAAAAGAATAACAAGCTTCAAAGACATTGCTAGAAGTTAACAGTACTTTTTCAGCAATGTAGATTCTGTAGGGTTGTTCTTTAAAATACCTATATTTATACTTATTGCTCTAATTCCTTTATCTGAATACCAGCTGTAAATTTCCCATAGATACAAGTTTCTAAAAAATCAGCAAACATTTGTCAAGAAGCGGTTAAAAAGATAGATGAGTTGACAGGAGTACTTATTAATATTTAGTATTTATTATTATCTTCTGCTCCATGATGTTCAGGTCAATTTTAACTGGAAAAAAAACCAAACAGTTTTTGCCTTTCGTGTCTTGCTAATGATCTTACTTTGAAAACAAAGTGCTGCCACTTAAAGCTATGTTTGTATGTGCAGCATGAAATTAAAAAAAAATTCAGATGATGTTGAATAATTAGATTTTCTTTGACTAAAGAAAGTTGGAATGATAGAGCCTTTTGTAACATTGTTTTTGAGATGCCTCAAATAATTTTACCATTTCAAATGGAAAAGCATTTTAGTCAGTTGCTACATGAAACCTTTGGAAATTAAAGAGCATACTGACTTACAGAGATCAAACATTAATCATTATCGGGGAGTACCGTGTTCAAGGAGTAACAGGCTGTGCAATTATAACTGTGAATATGAGAAAAGTATAAATGAAACTTTTATTTTGAGACTACAGTTTAAGTCACAAACTACTCATTAATTTTCACTCAAATGAAATTCTGTTTATATTAAAATAATACATAATGATCTGCAGTACTGAATTCTACATTGTAGAAATCATTTGAAAGAATTCAAGCATTCTTGCAAGCAATACTTTCAGTTCATTACATTGTTCTGCAACAGTTGGCTTCAGAAACCGAGACACAGCTTCCACTGTAGAGTTAAAGTAAACGCTGTTTAGCAAGGAAGTACTTAGAGAACAGGGAAAAAAAATCATTATTAATCTGAATGCTCCAATATCTCACCTCTCATTCCGCTTTGCTTGTTCTTCACCTCGTACAAGATTCAATCCAGTTTTCTGATGTAGAACAGTAACAAACACTTTGTTCTAATTCCCACTTCAGATCTGCAGTGGGCTCATCCAGCTTCCTTTCTGTGGGCTGTTTGTTTTTTTTCAGATGGTATCTGTGGCTTGTGTAGAAATGTAATTATTTCTAGCGAGTTACTCCATCAGCCTTTGATTTTTTTTCTTTATCACAGTCTTCCCCTATCCCCATCCTTCTATGACTCTCAGAGACTTTCTCTGCCTCTTAATCAGTCAACAGGCCATGCAAAGAGTGTCTATCAACTCTTAGTGAACAGCTGTAACACACGAATAATATCCCGATAGCCTTGCCTTTTCAATTTATTTAATCTGCTTCAAATGCAAGGCACAAAAATAAAGCTGCCTTCTAAAATCCAGTACAGTTTCTGAATTCTGGTGGATTATTAGCTCTGCTGTGTCAATTTTTGCAAGATCAGATGGCTCTGAACACGGATTCTGATTATCCTGGGCTGTGACTGGAGGCAGTGGAGTGTATAATACCACTGCGAATAGGCCTGTGGGTTGATGACATGGTTTTGACAGTGCACTTGTTTGCTCTTCTAAGCTTATTAATCTGACATCCATTAGTTGGGCTGACAGGATTTTCTTGCATGGGAAAAAAAAGCATACATACTGGTATGGTCACCAAGAATGCTGAACAAAATTATTTATTTTCAAAGATATTGGAAAGAAATGGCAGGTGACATTAAAATTTTACTTCATACATTTGTAAGGTGCCGTGATTTGTCTCTTTGTTACTTGTTCAGTATAACTCATTCATACTGAACCACCTACAATGATTAAAAGATTAATGAATTGTGACTATGAAGGAACTCAAAGGTGTTTAAAGTAATGAGAGATCTGCTGTATAGTAGAGTATTTCAAGGGCATAGGATCACTCCATCTGTTAACTATCCTGTGGAGAGGGATGTTGTGCAATCAAAAGCTTTTAGACCTATTCTTATATATATAACATAGCTTTCTTGGGTTCAAATTCTGCTTTTAGGTGCTTTTGTAAAGGTCGCACAAAGCTCACTTTCTAGGGCAAAATTTGTGTGCTATAGGCAGTGCTATGGAGGGAATCATAGGAAAGTGAGATCATTAGCTACAGACTGCTCTTGGAAGCAGGGTCTTACAAGGGGTTATCCAGGGTCCTGTCAAGCTGAGACTTGGATATTTCCAGCAAGTGAGATTTCATCACTTCTCTGAGCAACATATTCCAATGTGTAACTGTTCTCAGAATTAATAATTTTGTCTTGTGTCCAGACAAAGATTTCCTTGAAGCAAGGTGTGTCCATCACCTCTTGTCTTCTCACCGTGCATCTTTGTAAATAAAGTAACCCCACCTTCTGCACAGCTGCTTTTGGGTTACTGAAAGTCTGTGTTTAGATCTCTGCCTCCCACCCACAGGAGAGAGCTCTAACTGTTATCATTGTGTGCTTTGATGAAATGTTTCTGACACCAGTCAAGATACCCAAAGGAACAGTGAATGCTGCTGAGCAGTGAAGGAGAACATGGAACAATAGGTGTTCTGTAAACATGACTGTTCATCTTGAGGACACTGAGGTTATTGCTACGAATGGCAGACCATCCTGTCCTTGGTGAATGACGCATCATCCTGATACAGGATGAAAGTTTGTGTGATTTAGTGTAGAGGAATACTATAGATGTACATTACCGTTACCTGGTACCAGAGTCATAATAAATAACTTCAGCTTTACAAAGGGAGAGGGAGTTAAGCTTAAAGATCATGCTTAAAGATAAGCTTTAAGATAATGTACTTTAAATGAATGTCAGATTAAAGCAAAAAACTTCTCTCACCTTTGTAGTACAATACATTTATTTGCTATTTCCTTTCTCAGCCCATGTATGTGCATTTATTTGTAACACATAAACAGACCTATCTTAAATAGTACCAGTGAATCATTTTATTGAAAACAGAAATGTATGTAAAAGGGCCTATTATAAAATACTGTTTGCCTCAGAAGTTGTAGCCTTGCTAGCTGCAGATGCTCTGCTTTGCTCTTTCAAAGAACAAATTTAGGTCACGTACTTGTTGATTGAGATGACGTCCCTCTGTACTTGCAATAGCTCATCCCTTGTGTCAATGATGACTTTTTCATGACTTCTGATTATATTCCAGGAGGTAGTAGCTATTATGTTGTTGTTTTCTGGTATGATAAGACTTCTTCACACTTTTAAATTCTCTTTGGTATCCAAAATTTTATTTAATTCAAAGGGATTCTTTTTGAAATTGTTTTTACCTTCTTAACTAATGTTTGCTGACCAGGTGGGCCTACAAGCTCCCAAAACAGTTTGTGTCATCTAACAGAGGGCTTAAGGAATGTCTTTTAAGTGCCTTTCTTATTTTAGGTAAGTCTTTGCTACTATAATTGCATTATTTTTAGCATGTGCCTTATTACAGAGATTTTCGTAGGACAAGGTCAGTAAAAGTTAAGCACTGTGGGAGGTTCAGTTCCAACAATAATGTGTGGGTTGTTTTATGTACTCTGAATTGTGGTATAGGAAGTTATTACTTTTTTTAAAATCTTCATGCTGAGTTCAGATTTGGAAACATATGATTAAATCTGTTGATTTGCTTTTCATATAGATGTGGCTATTTTTTCCTTATATTGAGAACTCTGAATGCACATGTTTTGTAAACAGAAGTTTCCCCAACCTATAATCCATGTCCTATGCCCATTTATTAGTAATACTACTTTGGTTATGACAGAGAAGTCTGATGTGGTGAAAATTATAGCTGTGAAACAGGTAGATATTTGCCAAAAACAGTAAAACCATGAAATCTAGTCTACTTCTGGCCTTTTGAACAACCAGCAGGATTCTTTTCTGTTGTCTGATGTGGTGCAGCAACTGTGTTATTGTGCTCAAATTAACTGCTTAAATTAACTTGTGCCTTGTCGTAACAAGATATGTTTCCCACTGCGTCTCAAGACAGCCCAGTGCACTAATATCCTGTCCCTGTTGGCTGGTGGGGGCAGTTCGGTGTTTGCTTTCCAGCAAACACTTTGCTGCAGCAGCAGCCATCTGCTTTAAAAGAGTGATATGTGTAAGAATCAAATCTTTTACAGAAGAACATTATGTTAATTAAACTCTGGCAGAAAGGAAACAAGCTGAGTATTTCAAATATTTAAAAGCTACAGCATTCAGATTCCACTGCATTGGCCCCTCACTACAAGAAGGAGTTAGAGGTGCTGGAGCAAAAAGCAACAAAACTGGCCAGGGGTCAAGAGCACAAGTCCTGTGAGGAGCGGCTGAGGGAACTGAGGGTGTTTAGTCTGGAGAAAAGGAGGCCTAAGGGAGACCATATCGCTCTCAACAGCTGCCTGACAGGAGGCTGTAGCAAAGTGGGTTAGTGTGTTCTCCCCAAGTAATAAGTGATAGGACAAGAGGAAATTGCCTCAAGTTGAGCCAGGGGAGGTTTAGGCTGGGTATCAGGAAAAATTTCTCTAGAGAATGGGTTGTGGAGCGTTGGAACAGGCTGCCCATCCCTGGAGGTATGTAAGAAACACGTAGATGTGGTGCTGAGCGGTATGGCTTAGAGGTGACTCAGCAGTGCTGGGCTGCTGGTTGGACTTGATCTGAAATGTCTCTCCCAACCAAAAGAATTCTGTCATTCTGTATATCACGATCAGGCAGACATGATTATATAAAAAAATGTTCCTAATACTACAGCAGACAATTCCTGTACGTTCTCTTTACTAGATTTATTTTCCTTACGCTTTTGAGTGTGAAGGTATTAAAGCTGCAACACTTTCAGGAAAATGGCATGTGCTTTCTCCTCAGTAACCTGTGTCTCTAGGTTGGTGAAACAGCTAAGCTGTTGTTGAAGACCTTAAGTTCAACTCTGGGCAATGCAGACTCCTCTTCATTTTGGTTCAGGACAAAAAATAATTAATTCATGTTTGCTAGCCCATGCCTCTGTTGTTAAAAGTCTCCCCCTTTAGCTGCATCATGGAGAAGGATCTCATCCTTTCCCGGCTGAGTCAGAATGCTGTGCAAACAGAGAAGACAGGACATAAGAAACTCTTGAATCCTTCATACTTTTCTTCCTGCAAAGGCAGTCCTTGTACTTTGAGAGCTCATGACCCTCTTAACTTTTGCCTGGCAGGGCAGTAAATTTTCAAAAGTTGTCCAAAAATAGAGGAAGGCCCTGGATCCTACTTCTGCCTGCCTTTCGCAAGAGAAGTATATGTCGATGGCTCAAACTGAATTTGGCTTGAGGAAGATTTATGTCTTAAAAAGCTGACCTTTTGTTCCAGAAGAGGTAGGTATGTGGATTTCTTCAGACGTTCCTTAGGTGGGATAAAGGGAGAGTAATACCGGCTAGAGTTTAATAACCTTAGATCTTGGTTATCACACAGCCTAAAGAGACATCGTGATGTCTAAGACATGTTGGTCTTTGGCAGTTGTTAGGAATGTTTGATGGTATCCCTTTAAGGTGAGAAACAGCATTTTGGAACTCTACAAATAAGGTAACAGGAGAGAGTTGTGATTTTGTATTTTGGATCACTGACTTTAAGGGGAAGAGCCCAGTTTTGTTTTCTGTGGTTTGTTTTGCCTGCCTTAGATACATCTGGTACTTGTTTAGACAATGCATAATTAATTTATAAAACACATTGTTGGAAGTTATCCTTGGGCCAAAAGATTAGGAGGATTCATATATAATCTGGAGACATAGTTACCTCATGGAGCAAAAAATCATTTAAAAGGGATATAAACGCTAACTCTTAAGGACTTTAATCAACCACTAATGACACATTATGGAGAAGAACCTTTCCTGTGGGTAGGTTTTTTCTTTTCCATAATTATTATCTATGGGGTTTTTTTAAACCTTCCTGTGACACCTCTAGAAGAGGCCAGTGTATGGGATGTGATAGTGGACTAGACGAACTGGAATTGTGCTGCATTCCGGGTGGAAATTTACAGGGAGGGAAGGGATAGCAGGGCAGACGTACAGCCTGCCGTGGCAGCGAACTGCAACCTGGCGAGGTGTGTGCTGCTGTTCAGGTGGTGTCATTGGAGCTGCCTCTCTGAGCACCTTCTCGGTTTAGGTCAGAACTCTATTCATCCCCGGACCACTCTACCGGTTTGAACTGGAAAACTGTTTTAACATTTGTATCCAGGACTTTGCTGGTAATCTATAGACAACTGTTTAGTCCTTTGTCTGCAGTTTCTTTCAGTTTTTTTCTCCACTAAAGTGATGCAAGACTTCCAATCCGTTAGGCAGATCAGTCAGCAATTTGTTGTGCTATAACTCTAATAGAATGTAGTTAGAAATTTGTTTGGCTTGTACTCCCTTTCCATAATGAAATGAGCAGAAATATATGAAGGTGAGAAGCTGTTACTTGGAAAATTCTCAAGCCTTATGGTATGCTTTGATAGGCAGACAAATTATTAGAGAGAATGCAAGACTTTCAGAAAGAGGAGAAGCGCAGGGAATAGAGATGTTGGCCTGCTTTACCTTAATTGCGTGTTAGACGAAGTTGCATCAAGAGGCAGACTGTGTGTCAGCAGAGTATTTGTTCCATCACAAATAGCAGCAGGGCGGGCAGAGGGGTGCAGATTCAATTTTCAGTCATTTCCTGACTGGTGACAACCATCTGTTACACACGCTGAGCCTCCGTAGAGAAAATGTACCTCCAGTATGATTAGAGTTCATGAATTCATTTTGCTGTTATTGCAAATAGAAAAATGTATTGCTTGACATAAAGCTAACAGAAACGAAAGGAATAAGAACAGGAGTTAGAAAAATACATGTAAAAATGACAGGTGTACATTTTCTTGTATCTTAACATTTTAGTTGCTTTTTGTCTGCTCTTAAAAATGTTAAAATTGAGATCACTTCTAGATAGCTTATTCATTCTACGCTGAAGACAAAGTTATTTTCTAAGAACTTACCTGGTGTCTTTGTTTTCTTTTTATATTTAACAAGGATTTTTATTCATGGTCCTAGCTTACCCTGGAGTCAAACTTAAAATCAAAACATAAAAAATTCTACGCATTCCAAATGGTTGATTTACTAGACATGAATGTGTAAGCATTTGAAGGATTTTTCTTGAACGACTTGTATAGGGGTTTGAAATGTTCTCAGTATATGAAGCAAGATTGTCAAGTAAATATTTCCTAAAATGCTGCTCACCAATTGTGCTACAAAACAGAACTCACACTTCGTTAATTCAGGAGTTCCTTAACACAAGAGCTGGGAACTCCTGTATTTACAGGCTCAGAAGGACTTTTTCTCTTTGCCCTAGTAGTCACTTGAACACAAGAACTTGCAGAAGCAGGGATGACATTTGCTGCAGTAAAAAGTCAAACAATTAAACTTCTGTAATTCCTGCAACACTTTGGAAATAGCCACGGAATTTTGTTTTGTTTTGTTTTTTTCATTTATTTAAGCAAGATACTAAATAGTTTGATATGTAGCTGATAAACATTAAATATATCATTTTCTTGGATTTAAATGTCAACATACACTTAAATATTCTCCTGGATCAGGACTGTTGTGCTCAGTAGCATCGGATTCAAGCTTTGATGGAGATTTCCCTTGATGGAGTTTCTCTGCAAGAGAAAAGCTTGAAGCCTATAACTCGTGAAAGAATCTTGATTGTCTTGCAGCAGGTAAAGTGTGATGTCCCATCTGCCACCTCTGTTGTAACGTGTGATGGCAGACTGTAACTTTCCTCAGTACCGTTATGTAGCAGCTGTAACTAGCAGACCTCTGAATATAGTAGATCAATAGAACCTGTAGTGTCAGTGTTCATTACTTAGGGGACCATTTCACAAGTGGAGTAAGGATGTTGTAAACTTTCTCCTTATGAGTCCAATGAACATGAATGAGCCAGACACCTACACTTGCTGCTGCTGTTCTTAATTTCAACAGCAGCTAAGCTTTACAAGGCAGTACATAGTTCGCTGCGTGTTTTATTTCTTTGTTCTCGCTGAACTTCTGTGTCATCCCTACTGCTTTCACTGCTACAGCAGCAGGCATCGCAGTCCTGTGTACATGACAGCATCCCAGAGGTCACATGGAATGCTGTTATCCTTTTTTGTTTTCTCCTATTTTTAAACTGTAAACAGATTTTAAATACCAGTTATGTTTTTAAAATAACTTTTCCTCCACAGAATATGTTAGATGAAGTGACAAGGTAAGTCAGGTACGTGGATAGACTTCTCATCCCTCAAGTTCAGCTACTTGTGCTGTTTTCAGGCTCGATAAATGCTTGGGAAACTTAGCTAGTATCAAGGGTAATGATGTTTCTGTTCAGAATATGTAAAATATGCCAGCATAACTCTTAAAAGTCATGGAACTTAAAAAAAAAAAGAGAAACTTTCAGAAGACATTTTATTAATGGGAATTACAATACTGGAAAATCTGGAATAGATTAGCAAAGAAGAGTAACAGTGTATCCAAATGGAACTGGTTGGATAATTAAATTCCTTTAATAGGTACTGAAATTTAAACCTCTTGATCCCTCTGACGTAAGCATAACTCTTAAAAGTCATGGAACTTGACTCTTAAAGTGTAATGTGGAAGAGAAATACTGGGATGATGATTAAGGATTTCAGATACCCTGGGAGGAAATCTATGCAGGAGTAAAACAATAGACATTTAAATAAGAAAAGGGAAAAAAAAAACCCACAAACCTGTAGCTTGGAAGAAGCTATTTAAAGAAACTTTAATAAAACCCTGTTTATATAGGTGTGCAGTTTATACCAGCAGTAGTGAAGTGACTGGACTGGAAGAGCTTAATGGCAAGAAAAGACACTAAAGATTGAAATCTTTAAGAAATACCATGTTTTCACAGTTCTTACAGTCTTTTTTTTCCCTGTTCATTATTATTTTGTCTGTCTGACTATGTTCTGTATGTCTTTTTTTTCCCTGTTCTTCTATATTCTTCTATGATTTCTTTTCTCATTAATAGAATGTTTTTTTCAATATTGATTGCAATTTATAAAGTATCTGTCATGCATAATATTTGCATTTTCTTGACTGAGTAAACAATTTTCCTTTCTGCTAAGATTTAATACAACTGTTAGAAGGATCATACCAAATGGCTGACATGCTCTTTGCTAAGTTTGGTAAGATTGGCATGAATGATGAAGTTCCAACAGTCGTAATACCAAGCTGTGCCTAGATTTTGTTTGTACTAACGCAAGCTGTCTGCAAACTTTCAACTGTGATTTCTGCTTTACTGTCCCCTAGGCTGCTGGGGTGAGCACATGCATTAGCTGAGAGGATAACAAACTTTAACAACAGTTGGAATGCCTGTGGGCAAGTGTAAAGAAAAAGTACCGTACGAAAGTAGGTTATTAGCACTAAAGTTCAGGCAACAATAAAATGTTGATCTGATCTTCCCGTCTTCAGTGTTTATAACTGACTTCTGCTTCCTCAACACTGAGTGATGCTAAAGTATAGAAATAATACATATTAACATTTAATACAATTTCTTTTAATCTGATGGCACTTCTATTTTACTAATATTTAATTCAGGGCATGTTCCTAACCTAGTTCCTAACCTAGTTCCTAACCTAGCTGAGCTTCCTCTGTCCATATACCTGTAGCTTGGTCAAGAAGAGTGTATTCTGATCATCTTTATTTGCTTTCATTCCCTTCTGCAGTATGTTATTTGGGAACATAATGGCAGGACTGACCTTGGTTACTCATGTTTTGGCTGAGCCTTTTCATCCTTTTCCCTTTCCAAAATGACAGTACATTGCTCAGTGTTCATTTTCTCTCTGTGTTTCAGCAGATTTAGAATAGCTAAGTTCAAAGAACAGTACTACTGGCTTCTCTTTTTGTGCAAGTGCTCAGTGAGAGCAGTAGGCTAGCTGCTTCTGGAAGCTGAAGTTCTGAATTATGTGCCTAGTCCAGGGAACTAATAATTTCCGTGCTTCTGTTTTTTCATGTCAGTAAGATCTTACATAGGTTTTCACTAGTTACTGCTACAAGTTTTCGTTTCTTAGAAAGAAGAAAAAGCAGAGAGCTCCCTATACTTTGTAGTTTGTGATGATTTGGAGATGTCGTATTTCAAATGTAGGCATTTAAATAAACATTTTATTTTGTGCAACTGAAAGGAGCTGTAATACCGGCTTTTCCATGGAAACTAACCACTTTGTCTACTCTACTGTATGCGGTCAGCTCACCGTAGTTTTACATATTGTGGCTTTCTTAGTTTTGGAGCTACAGGATACCTGTTTTGAAGAACAGTTCTGGAGACTTTCTTAAACTGAAAATGTGAAAAGTCTCGAGAATGACATAGACATCAGTTTATCTGAAGGAGTCACATAATGTTTGGTTCTCTAATACGTCATCTGAATGGAACTTGACTGAAATCAGTCATGCAAAACAACATTGCAGTTGCATCATATTACAGGGCTGATTTACACTACAAAAGTAAAAAAAACCTGCTTATTTTCAATCCTCTTCATTGTCGTGCCACAATACTTTTGCTAAGGCATGTCTTGCAGCTTTAAATATTCCTAATTAAGACTTAGGGAAAGCTTCTATTGAACTCAGCAGAGATAAAATGAAGTGTAGCTTGTACCCTTTCGTCGACATACCATTTGAACTGCAAGTGTGGGTGAGTATGGTACGACCTTTCTGTTTTCTGAGTAAGTGTAGTAGGAAACGATGAACAAAATTGTCCACTCAAAAGATTCAAAACTTTTTAGACCTTTTCAGATAGATAATGGCACCTGCCAGACCTGGGTTTTTAGAGTTCTTGTGAGGCTAAACATGTTTGAAAAAAAAAAACACTTCTGAAAGAGCATCTGTTTGATTTTTACTGCTATTCATATAATATTTTTAACATTGATAATTAGGGTGAATTAGGATGAAAAAATAATTGTGATGGACAAAAATAAGTCTTTTAATCAATATGCTGCTTCTCCACTGAAGGTAAGAGACAATAAGAGAGAAGACTCAAGTAGGCAAGACTCAAGTTAGCCTTTAGGAGGAAAAGATTTACAAGTGAACTCCCTTTATTTCTACCAGTCTTGTAAGCAAAGGTGTAAAATCTGTAAATTGGATCATAAAGTCATAATGTTCTGAAAAAAACAGTATTTCTTGTGTTGTTGCTTTTTTTAGACTTTGAAGCTTTTTTCTGGAACCACAAATAAGAAAGAAACTGCCCTCTTTTATTTGAGATCACCCTCTGATAGTGTTGGTGTACACCCACCATGTGATCTTAGAAAGTACACTATTTGAGAGATTTAAAAAAAAAAAATGCTACAGACTATTTCTTCTAATTGTAGCTGTAGAAAAAATTTGGTGAGGATATCCTTTGAAAAGATTCTTATTTTCTAACTTTTTGTAAAGCAGTAAGTCCAGTGTTTTTGGAAGAGTGACCTTTGCTTCTGGATCAAAGGTTTCCCATGCTGTCTTCTGTTTTAAAGATCAAATCCTGCCATATTTTTCTCACCTAAGATTGCTTCATGCAAGGTGGCATGCCTGTTTCCGTATTGCCCCCTAAGCTATAACATGATTTAAGAATATTTAATTATTATCGCTTTCATTCATAACATTCAAATCACTTTTCACAGAATGTAAAGTATCTTTCCTCCCATTTCACAAATGGGGAAACGTAGCACAAAGAAGGTGTTTTGGTCATGGCTGCAAAACAGGTAAACAGCAGAGCAAGGCACAGACCCTGAGCCTTTAATTCCAGTGTAGTGCTTCAGCCACAGGACCACCCTGTCTTCACAGGCAGATATTCTCTGACGGAAGTTTCACAGAAATCCAGATGCTGTGGGATAATGTCCTTACATACGAAGACTGTAAAATAAGACCAATGTTATCATTTAAAAAAAGAGATCATTTTATAGATATAAGACCAGTTAACACATTTTAAGCAATGGCAATGCTGATGTTTCGTGTTTTTTAGAGATTAAGAGGGGCAGAACGATGGAGGGTTTCCCATGGTAAAAGTACTGCTGTAAATGTTTCTTCTGGTAATGTAATTAGGAAGTATTGGCTCCAGTTAATGTAACTTAAACAAAACATGTTGTCCTCGGCAAACTTGTTAAACAGGCATAGCCTTGTCTAAAAGGAAAATAGGGGCATATAGTGTTTCCATGGAAACTCAGTTAAAATGCTGATTTGTGGATATGATTATAATCAGTACCACAATCTAATCTGATTGAATTAAATGTAAAAGAATCTTAGACTTGAAGTCAGCACAGTATGAAATTATCTCTACACATGCAGAAGTCAGTCTTCCATCCTTATAGATGCTTTCTAACACCATGGAAAAGCAGGAAATAACTCAAGGAACTGTGTGTGGGACCCTTTTTTTTTTCCCCTTCTGTGGTCACTTACATAATTTTTGACCAAATATGAAGATCAGAGTTTAAAGTAAATCTGTTTAAATGTGCTTTATTGCAGTTGGTTATAGCTTGCTGCATCTCTAATGTGTGTGTTTGATTTCCTTTTTTAATGAAAGGAAACAGGGCTTTTCCCTTACAGTGGGGCATATCAGCTCTATACTCTGAAAGAATGGAGAAGATAATCTTTGCTTTCCTTATAGACGTGCTGAGGAGATTGATTAATTCTGAAAGATATTCTGGCATCCTTGTTTGTAAAATAGCAAGTCAATAATAGGTTTGCCTTTATATGACAACATAACTTCTGAAAATTCTTCTCAAATGTCCTTTTCTGAGTGGAGATTTGAGGACTTTTGCATTCTCCGGAGCTCTGTTCTGAGTAGTCATATCATGTGCTGGGCATCCCTTAACTCTCACAGACATCCATGAGCACTAGCAGTGCTCAACACCTTTCAGCTGCATTTGCACCCATCTTGCAACTTAGCAGAAAGAGACGCTCTTTAATATGACCAATCCTTTGTTTAATGGAGTATCAAAGACAGCTTTCACCTTTCTGCAAACCTGCCCGATTTATTTCAAAGCTATTCCATTAAAAAGGATTACAGCTGATATCATGCTACTGATTTCCCTCCAATTATTAATTTATACTTTTGAATATGCTTTACTGCTGTAACGACAGCTAAATCCTACTAACCGTTAGGATATAAACTGTAATATACTACTTGTTGAAGCATCCGAGTCATGGTTTATGTGATATAAGTATAGCACATTTGTGCTTCTAATGTGAAAATCATGTCAGCACTTACACTGTTTTCAGAAGTTAATAACTCACCCAGAGAAGCTCACTTATCATACCTTGGCACTCCGATCTCAGGCGATGATGACATTTAATTAAGAAACTTTAAAAATCAGTCAGTGCCTTTTAATTTTATCCGTTTCAGCATTTTTTAAAAGCCTGACTACTTTGTTGTTTTGTTGGAATATCCATTCAAAACATGTATTAATTATGTATTTGGCTATAAATCAGTTGATAAATTGTTCTTTGTATTTTGTGGCATTAAGGCAGTAATTTCAACTTCGTCTAATGAAGGAAATAATCACATGGCTAATTTTAAGCAATATGAAGACCTCTCTCGATTCATGAATCAGGCAAGATCAGAGCTATGCAAATGTTTCAGCTGAAGAGTATGTAGGCTTATGTAGCAATTCTGAAGATGTTATTTTTTCTGAAATGTGGTACGTAGACAAGTAAAATAGAAAGCTGTCATTCTATCCCTCAGTGCCTGACCTGTCAGACACACATGAGCTGTTTTCCAGTTCTCACACTTGAACTTCTCCAGGTTAGATAAAGCAAGTTAAATTATTTTCCCCAACGTAGTTTATTCCTAAGAGGTGTAATTAACATTTCTTGACAGAGTTTCAAAATGGTGGAAATAAAAATTTCTCATGAAGTGAAGTAAATGTGAAAATGTTCAGATTACAGCCAGTGTTAAACCATGGTTTAACAGAATAAGTTTTCAAGTGAGATGTTTGTATGTGATAAACTGACTGCCTCTTGAAAGATGGCGTTCCTTTTCTTTTATGCATAAAAGTAGAAGGATATGAAAAAGAAGAAAACTTATATTTCAATACACCGGAAAATCTTTTAGTGTTATTTAATCTAAGATTGCTTTCCATTCCTGACGTGGTTTAAATCTCTAGTTCAGGATATTCCAAGAATACTAGTTCATCGCTCAAATAATAACTTATTTTTGTTGAGCAAATAGGCGGCTGTGTTCTTTTCCACACAGAGATTCAATAAAAATGCATTTTTGATCCCAAAACTAAAAAAACCCAAGTGAACAAAGCTGCTTCTGCAGCTAATACTGTTCCTTGAAAAGTATGATGTCTATATCTTTTGCTATTACTGTCTTTTAGACTTGTTCAGTAAAAGACACAAGCATAAATCAGAAGGTTTGCAAATCCACCAGCACTATTGTCTTCCTGTTTGCAACTGCAGTGTATTATGGAACCACTGAAGTCCATTTCAAACAGAGAAAAATGTGTGCACTCTTTTCTAAAACTAAATTATCCCCATATGGTTAAACAGCAAAAGCATAGTTAAATAAAGTAGGGATCTTCGGAAAATAAAAACATGAAAACTATTCTGGAAGATTACAGTAAATATTTGACTTATAAAATATTTAATAGATATGGTGTTGAAAGGCTGGAAAGTTGTATTTGTGATGAGGTATTTGTTGTGTTATTTGACTTCAGATAATATTACTTATATTTTTACTAATTCAAAGTAGTTTGCTAATCATAGTATAGCACGAACGGTAGAGACCGTCACTTGTTATTATAACTCAGTCAATAAGATATCCATGATTTGTTTCCAAATGATGTTGTTTGATAAAATGTTGGTGTTTTCTCACTTGGTCTCCTAAGTCTGGTTTGACTGATGAGTTTTCCTGTATTCACAGACCTTGTATGCATACAAGTACCCACGATGGTAACTGGGTTGGGCGCGCAGTTGGTAGTCAGTGTGCTCTGCAGGTGTGAATTGTTGGGTTCTGTAAGTCTCTCCCCTCTGTGCTGAGTAGTAGATTCTCCATGTCTTGGCTTCTAGGTCAGTGGTAGGACAGAATTCATTGAACTGACATGGGAGAAACTGGACAGAGCCCTCATGAGTTCCTTTTGTAGTGGATGCTATAACATTTATCTTTAACATCTCATTTAATGTCAAGTATTCTGTGCCTGGCAATAGGACAATCTAGAGCCATTCTGCTATGATAGGATTTCCTCTTTGAAAATAAGGGCAGTAGAAGGCTTGCCCAGTTATGAAATCAACCTTTCTCACAATGCTCAGAAATATATATGGATTTTTTTTTTGTCAACATGATTAGGTAGTAGCCAGGATCAAGTCTGAAAAAAAGAAAATAAGATCAAGGTTTGAATGTGATGTATTTTAGTTGTAAGAGGAAGCAGAAAACCTGACCTCTCATAAAAGAATCTGGTCACAGTCTTCGAAGGTTCAGATAAGTATCCTAATTTTTGGATGTTATTCTGAACTTCGAGCCTCTTATGGTTCATTAGTTGCAAACTTGAAACCACAGCCTTTTGGTTGAGATGAACTCGGACCTCAGCTGTAAGAAGTAAAACTCTTTTTGAGAACTTGATGACAAGTCAGGGATCCACCCTTAAGATTTATAAAAGTGCTTACAAGTATATATTGTTCTTATTTTTTTATTCAGTCATGGGATGTACTTGAGTATTGCCAAAATGAGCAAGAAAACCCTATTAAAAAAAAAGGTTAGGGAGTTACTAAAATACCATCACTGCTTCATTATTTTAGTGTTACTCTGGTCAAATTTCAGTCTTCACATGCTTCCTGTGCCATCAGAATTCAGAAATATTTGTTGGACTCATAGCCATGCAGAAGGACGTTGGAAGAAAGCTGAAGGCTCATTTCTACCACCAGCAGAATTTTCTTTATGGTGGTGCTTGCCTTCTCTCTGCATGCTTCTGAAGCACTCCTGAGGCCAATAAAAATACTACCCAACCCACTCCTTTTTCTTTTCTTTTTTCTTTTTCTTTTTTTCTTTTT
>NW_010407950.1:39289-42675 GCF_000710305.1 Buceros rhinoceros silvestris | reverse complement strand
CCATGTTGAACCCAGGACATCTTTTCAATGTCTTTAAACTGACAGCCCACACAAGAGAAGGATAGAGGGTGCTAAATGAAAAAATGGGCCATCTTGTCTACCAAGACGGACTTTTTCAGCCCAGTGCCTGCATTGCCATCCACAGTACCTCCTCTGTTACTTCCTGTGACCGGATAGATGTGCAGTCTGTTGCATGAAGCACAGGCACGTGTGTGCATGCACTCCGGTCTGGAAAGGCTCCCTGCCATCTCGGGACACAAAGTTCTGTCCCTGATAAAGGTTTTGTCCAGTGATGAGTGAAGTCTGGCAATGCTCCACTGCATGTTGAAGAAAAAAACAATCATTTTGTAGTTGGAAATCTTTTCTGTAGTATCTCTGTAGGACGTCAAGGGTCTGTAGTTTTGCTGTATCAATTACAAATTTAGCCTGAGTAAATCACACCAGAATTCTTGGTTTATGTAACTGCTGGAAGTCAAGTCTCCTTTCTTACTTGTGTGAACCGAGATTTTCAGCAGTGTGGTTGAGGTCAGCACTGATTTATTGTAGGAAGAAAGGTGAGTTGATATAATTGGTATTTTCAGTACCTGACAGGATTTCAACCACTATTGTTAGTTGGTTCCATGAAACAGGCCTGCCAGAGACTGTGCAAAATGCATGGGCTATTTCTGCTGTGGTGAGGGTGACCGTATAACCTCATAGGACTAATTTTAAGTAAAGGCTTGTTTGATTAGAGAACACTTGTTTAAAGGGCAAACCCAAAGAAATATGAAACCGTTTAACCCTGCGTTGAGCATGCCAGTACCCTAAAATTGAATTTCCTAACTCTGTGTGTGTGCTAATTATGAGCAAATTACCATTCTTCAGAGTAATTTTCAACAAAAGGATAGTGCCCTTATCTAAGTACAGAACATTTAGGTTGTTCTTTACTGACAGAAAATCTATTAGAATCTTTATTTTTGTGCAGCTTCTGAATAATGGTGTGCAACAAAACTAGGTGGTGTACTGGAGCATGTAGTACAGTGACACCTTCGTGGCAATGGTAAGTGTTAACAGTGGGACAAACTCACACGTGTATCTTGGAAGAGTTTGGCCTGTGAAAGGCAATTGTAGCCAAAATCCAGAAATATGAGGATTTCTGGGGTGAACAGGCAATGGTTTAAAGCAGTGCCACCATCTCCTGTCTGGTGCAAACCCAAGTGGGCCGAGGGTGAGACAGCCCCCAGCGATGCCTGGGGACCAGCGCAGCCCTTGCGGAGCTGCCTCTGCCCAGGGGCACATGTGGCCCCCACCAGCCATGGGAGCAGTGAGGGTGCACATGTAGACAGAGGCAGCAGGGAGGGATGTGTAACTGCTCTTGCTCTTTCGGGCCTTAAGAGTGAAAATACAGCTTGGCTGGGCTGAGGTGGCTTTTTCTGTGTTAGAATAACAATGGCTGTAACAATGGCAGTGCTTTTAACTCCGTTATCATTGCACAAATCTACTCCTGCAGTTTCAACAGCTGTTTTATGTAAATTGTGTTGTAAAACTTTATGGTTAAAAATAATTTTCGTCAGTTATTATTCTCCATGGGAATTTCATTGCTTTCTCAAAGAAGAAAAATGGGAGTAGAGAGGAGAGTTTCTCCTTTAGAAACTAGGCTCAAAGATAATTTTTCTCCTTTACAGTAGTATAGCTACGCCTTCTTTTTCTCTTTCTCTATCACCAGTGTTTCTCTGTCCTTAGAAAAGGAGCCAGATAGTTAAGTTTCTAATGTGGCAAAGCTTATTTCAAATCTAGGTTAGTTACTTGGTGCTGTCGTTGGTGATCCACTACCTTACAGACAGCTGCGATTTAAAAATTGTATCTTAGTCCTGCTTTAAATGCCATCTATATCTACTATATCCTCTCTTCTGTAGCTCATCTTTTCTGGGTGGAATGACCACAAATTAATTGAATTATCTTGAATTCTGAAATGGTATTACTTTATTTTCAATTTTTTCTTGTGTTTTATTCTATCAGGCCATTTCTTTTTTCTTGTCGTCACTCCATCTCATAAGCACGTTAGAGCAGATGAGACCATTGATTTCCAGGTACAGCGCTATAACCAGTGTGCCTAGCACAGGGACGTCTGCAGCTGTATAAGCGCGGGAGATGCAGTGCCTGTGCACAGGCTGGCTTGGAGAACACCAGTTGTTTATTGATCACCTCTAAATCCTGACAGAGTAGCAGGTGAACGTTTAATGCTTTCATGCTAAGAAAACGGCTTATTAACTGATCTTTTAGTTTCCCTTCTAGTAGCATCCCTCTTATATGCCCCCCCCCCCCTTTTTTTTGTTATAAATTTCCATTAGTGGTGGCAAAATTTTCTTGTCTGTAACCCAGGTTTCAAGACCTTTTTTTCACCGTCAGAACCTGGAGTCCAAATCTAAGGGGTAGGAGGAGACGTAGTGCTGGGGAGGGCGAGGCAAGGCAGAAGTAATTTGGTTCATGCAAGATGCATTCCCCTCCCCCAATTTAGAGGAACTTTTGAATTTGCTGTGAAGGAAGCACTGCTACCATGCTGCTACTGTTACCCAGGTGTCAATATCTCAGTAACTTTTAAAATATTTGCTCTTTTTACTTCCTATGGAATTGTAAAATGAAATTATTTCCTATTAGCCCTTGCACAAGTGTCTGAGGTGAGAATAAAGAGTGCTTTAAAGGCTGAGAATTGCTGTAGCTGCGTAACAGGTGTTTAGGGTGACCATGACTTACCGGTTTAAGTTGACAGACTAATGAGCTGAAACACGTCACTTCAGTTAATACTGAGAAGATAGTCTTTGCTTTGATGTGTGTTTTTTGTTTAAATCCATGTATATCTTACTTCCAGTGAAATAGTAAGAATTTGGTTTATGCAGAGTCTCAAGACTCCGTGTGTGTGTAGAAGTATAAACACTTACGCTGGAAATAATTTTTACATTAAAATGAGTGCTAGGGTTGTGCTTTTGGCTTGTATTAGTCACACTTGTTGTACGACTTTCTGCTGTGGTAGAAGATATTTTATTTCCATCAAAGGAACACTTCCAGAGTTTCAAATTTAAAAAAAATGAAAATGAGATACATTTTCCTTTATATGACTAATGTGCAGCTATTAGAAATGCGTAGTTACTAGCAACAAGTCAGCACTAGATGTTTTGTAAGTATCACATTATGATACAGTAGTGAAGGGCAGACAAAAGGGCAGCGAATACTCATGCATAATGTTTTGGCTTAAAAGAGCAAACGCAAGTTGGAATTGAAATTCTGTTTCCATCATTGGTGCTGGTTTACCATTAGTCTTGAATCTGAGAATCAATTAGTCTGAAAATCAATTTAATTTACACTATTTTTCTACTGTTTTGTAACCTGTAACTTCAATATTTCTTAAC
>NW_010407950.1:25118-39217 GCF_000710305.1 Buceros rhinoceros silvestris | reverse complement strand
TTTTTTACCCCTTAAATTTTATATTTCTTAACCCCCCCCCCCCCCCCAATTTTCTATAGAAATAACATGAATTAATCTAAAAGGTACAGAAACTTCTGAGAGCATAGAAGTGTGCATCGTAAAATAAAGTTGTTCTTTTTTTAAAAATGGTGCTTTGGGCTCCAAAAACAATGAAGGAAAATCTAATGGAAATAGAGGCATGTTAGAGTGACATACTGGCAACGATAACTCATACTACTTATACAAGTTTGAAGGTAATAAAAAAAATAGAAAACACTATTGAGGAATTGAATAATCATAATTCTTTGCTGGGTCAAAGGCTGAGGTTTTTCCCTGCAGTACTCCTGGAGCTGTTTTTTGCCTCTGTCTCTCCCACTAAGTATTTATGGATAGTCTGTGTATTATTTTTGTGGGGTTTTTCTCGTGAATGGAGTATAAAAGTTCAAGGATGTAATACCAGTGCGGAGCTGGGTTATGCTTTAAATTCCAACATGTTTCAAAATGTGTGACTAAAACTTAGGAAGAAAATTTAAAGGCTGCTTCTCTAGGTTCCCCTTAGAATCGCATCATGGGCTCCTAGGAGTCTCAGCACCTTTTTAGACTCTCTCTTAAGTAGCCACTTCAGTTACAGGATCAAATAATAAAGTATCTGCTTTTTCTTTCAAAGTTTTATGGAGGGTTAATTGCAGAAGTTTTATTGTTAGAGAGCACAGTGGCCACCTTTGAAAAGCATGGTGTTCTGATTATGATTTCATTAAATCTGAAATAATGCAATCCCAGTCTGAGCAAAGTAAAACTTTCTTTTACAACTCAATAAATTCTTTAAGGTATTTTTGCACAAGTTTGATTTCCACTAATTGTCAGCTGAAGTGCCGTATTGGCAGGAAAGAAACACTTATTGCCATCTTTTCTGAAAACAAAACTCCACAAAGCAAGATTGAAAGACTCATTTTTGGCAACTTTATGCCTACATATGTGTGCAGTTGTAAGCAGATTAGCAAATCACCTATAGAATATATTATACTTGTTAATGTGTTCTTCTTAAATAAATCCGTGTTCAGGCACGTTATAGACCTTAGGGATCACTTAGTATTTTTATTAATTGCTGACTTTTAAAATCCATTCATTCAGCGTCGCAATCATTAAAACTGTTAGGTAGAGTACATTTGTGATTGTGAATAGAAATTCCACTAATGAAGTCATTTAATGTAAAGGATATGCAAAGGTAGCAAGTTTCAGATAACATGTCCTTTTATGATCCCACGGCTTTGCTGCTGTTAATCATGGAATGGGTCAGAGGCAAACAAGCAAATCAGTCTCTTAGGAAATTTGTTTTAAATCACGAACTTCATGTACTTTATGAAATGAAGAGTTTTAAATAAGTACCACATCGAATGCATCAAAATGGCACACAAGTGATTTAAAAGACCTTCAGTTATTTCATTTCCTCTTTTTATCCTTTAATAGACCATTTACATGTCTTCCACTACTTATTATCGAAAGGATGGCTTCGTCATAGCAATATAATGCTTGTTTAACAGGAAATTGAATGTAACCTATCCAAATGTAGACCTATGCTAACATTTATTAACTATGCTATTTGGACAGTTTGAAAGCTTTTAACATTATTTTTGCAGAGATGTGCTGTCCTCATCCAACATTCATGAAGACTTCAGTTAATAAAATTCAGAAGTGCAAAAAGATGACATTGTGGTAATGCTTTCTATTTTTTCCTCTATTCCATTTGAACAGTTAAGCATACAGAATCACTCGTCACAAAGCTTGGTCTCGAAAGTGCTTTTATTATGCAAGCGCTATTTGCAATATCAGTTACATGGCTGAAGAGCATGTGTACGAGAGCGTTGCTGATTGCCATTCGAGTGGGAAAACCCAGCAGTCTGATCTGGTTGAAGATGTCCCTACTCACTGCAGGGGGGTTGGACTAGATGACCTTTAAAGGTGTCTTCTAACCCACACCATTCAATGATGTTTGAACATGGCTGAATTTTGGAGGGACCAGTAAGGAGATGAACGCTCTAACAAACAGAAGTGGTATGGGTGTTACCAGCCTTGTTTCCCTTGCTTTCGGACAGGTGGTGGTCTCGCTGCTACAGTGGTACTTCATTGTAGTGGGTGCAAGACCTATCTTTGTTCTTGTACTGGCTAATCATGTTACCCTTTAAGAAACTGGTTCTGCAAGCGTGAGGAGCCTGCATGTGACTGTTCCTGGTCTCTGATGGAGTGCATGAGGAGAAGTGAGTCTCAGCTCTGGGATCGCTGAAGTGTGGATAACATGGATAAGAAGGCAAGAGAGATTTACCTTGCACTGTGTGTAGATTCATCGCGGGGAAGTTCTTTTTTGGAAGTGCTCCAGTCATCCTTTAAGGAGATAATACAAATCCCTTATTTAGTATCTGGCATTTCTTCATACAAATATGTAAAACTTCTATTTTCTAAAACTAAAAAAAAAAATTGAGGGTCATATGTGACATCCTATTTAAGTGTTCCATGCATTACATCTTTGTTAAGAAGACACTAAAGTTTATCATTGAATGTGCATCTGAATTTTAAGGTGTAACGACTGCAGACCGTGCCTTGGAAAGATTTTGTTTTTTCTCAATTATCAAAATGAAATATTTTATTTCAAGGTGCTTTTAATGTTGTGTTTAGTCCATTGAGTAGATAGCCTGTTTTAAGAAGGCACGGAGAAATAATAAAGACCAGATGCAGATGTGTGCACAATAAAATGAATAATGCTTACTTGTATAAGAAAATAAGTGTTTATAATCTTCCATTTCATCCCCTTTATGTAGCAGAAATGATTATTGCTGTCAAAAGGCCCTCTGTTCTGGTCAGGATGATGTTACTGAATCACAGAATAATTTAAGGCTAGAAAGGACTGTTCAGCCCAGCCTTTTCTCGAAGTTCTAATTTTAAAGTTCGGTCAGGTTGCTCAGGCTCCTTCTTTACAAAACGCATAAAAAAGGACTTAAAAATGAGCTCTGGCATAGCAAAGTCACTTCCAGTGAGGAGACTGGAAACTGTACTGTCCACAGATCATCAGAAGTTTTTATTTTACTTTGCTTGTTGAGTATGAAAACAAAATTCTGCTGGCTGGCACTGGCTATAGTCACGCACCTTGTTGGGTATACTCTAGTATGAAATGTAAATAGTGGGCGAGTACCCTCATCTTTGTCCTCTGAAACAGCCAAATTTATTGTGAGCTGAAGCTGGGAGTGCTGGGAGGGCAGAAATCGTACAGCTGTGGAGTTCACTTCTTCCAGAACTTACACCCTTTTCACCTTTCAACCACAGTAATGAAACGCACAGGTTTCTTTATTCCTCATAAATGACCTTGGTGCCAAACCCAGCATTATCAAGAGAATGCACTTCTATTTCTTTAATGGAAAAGGAGTGTAACAGTTACTATGACAATTGCTCTCTACCTTAAGATGCTCAGAAGGAGGTATGTTGGGTAAAACAGTCCAAAATGAGAACTGCCATTCTGTGGGACGTCTCGAGATAGCAAAATTAAATGAGGAAATTGTGGTGGAATGAAAAGTTCAAAATACTGTTTAAAATAATGAGAAATAATATTTTGTTTTGGCCTTTTCCCCTAAACATTACCTGCTTGCCATGTGCTCACTGCAATTTACTAGGGGTTTTTTATGAAAAGTTTAACTAAAAGCGGAAACTCAGAATCCTGACTCTGGGGACTGGTGGCTAGTGTGTGCAGAACCCCCCTCCTGGAACATGCCGTTATTTCCAGCTCTGTTTGCAGTGAATAATGAAATTGGTAAGAGAAGATAGCAGCCTCTGTTAGAGACCTCTCAGCCATGAGTTTTGTGCTCCCTGTCTGATCAGGATAGTATTCCTGGCGTAAATTCGAAAGAGAGGAAGGCATTGGAGTTTAAAAAATGAAGGATCAGTTCTCTGCAGTTTTATGTAATTTCATCAAAATAAGAGGTTCTGTCTCCAGAGCAATCCTGAGAATTTCTTCAAAGATATGAAGATACTCCAGTGGCTCTGCAGGGGGGGGAGGGGGTGGGGAGAGTGCTGGGGTGTGGATTTCCCAAGCACAAACTGGGAATTAAAGCATTCCTTTCAGAGATGTGACACTGAACACCATGAGGTGACTTTGCTGAACGCATGTGTGCAAACTGTGGCTCTCATGTACAGCAGCAATAAGCAGTTCATGGCTATTGCTGCTGGAATGTGCATTGCGAAAGCAACCTGTGCACTTTCCTACGGGTCCCTAAAAGTAGAGAGTGAAATCAGATTTTGAAAACTGTTGACTCTCAAGCATGCAAAGAGATCTTTCTTTTTCTAGAACCCATCCATGGTTTAAATGTTTCAATGCCTGAGTATTTTAAGGCACTTTTGGAATAATTTCTTAATTTTTGAAGGCTTCATTCTAAAGTCTTCCTTATCCAACTGCTGACTGCTACGGGAGGCAGAGTTGCCAGTTTGAGTATTAGCCACTGAAACTTTCAATTGATGGTGGCTTTTTGTGGGGTTAGCTAGAACTGATTGAACTTAGCTGTGTACTACCAAGGCTCTGTAATTAATACAACTTCGTAAGTGCATATGATGGGAAAAGACTTGTACAGAGCTCTGAACTATGGTTTCTTACCTGTTCATAAAATTAGATAGGATTTATGAAAATGAAGGGTGGAAGGAGAGAGCGGTAAATGAGTTAAGTAGGAAACCCAAGAGACAACAGAACTGTACATTTGAAGATGCCTGTAATATCCTCTTTTCAGCAAGACCATAATGAAATCAGTATACAAAGGATAAAAGGCCTTCTCCAATTGGGATGAATATTAAAAGGTATAGAGAAAGAAAGAGAGTTAAGGACTTGCTCCCGCGACTTCTGTGGGACGTAAGGTTTGTCTCCAATAATATGTTCAGGGCCTGAAACACTCAGTAAAAGGCAGTATCAGTGTAGAAGTCATCAAGTAGTAAAAAATAGATGGTCTGAGGTCATTGCACAACCATAAGGGATGAGATCATACTAGCAGAAAAAGCAAAATTCAGCTGAGGTTTTCTGAATTAGAAAAATGTACAAGTAAAGTTGAGTGAAAGAAGGAATGACTTCACTGCTTTAATGAAGAGGGAATTGGCTTTAATGTTTGTAGGAATGGGATAGGGTAACTGAAGCACTTGTTACAAAGGATGGAGTCGTGACCCAAGAAATAACTTCAGTTTCTCCAGCCTTTGCCTAAATTTGTGCCGAAAGAGAGCAGGATACTAGATGTCAGGGACTGCTTATAAAGGAGTATCATGCCTCGTGTTGGGCAAATCCGCGTTTCTCTTGGGTATCCACTGATAAATCTCAAAGCTGAGATAGAAGGCCAGCTGTGTTAGAGCAGGCACCTGAGCTTGGATGCATCAGTAATGAAGAGCCTCTAATGAAGTGCAATGAGTAATTCCATTTATACGTGTGAATGTCTGATGTGGAGGTTTATAGGAAGCACAAAGCTCAGTGTATGAGAAGGATTCATAGGGAGGTATCCATGGTGCCTTCCTGGGTGAGAAAGAGGACCTAAAATGTGAATTATTAGTAATTTATTATTCTTATTAGGTCAAGCAGAGCTGTCATTTTCATCTCTACTGCTAACAAGGTATCTGCAGTTTCCGACGAAGTGGAAGTGGTCAGAAAGGATGGCTTGAGAGTACTGGGAGGTATTTACCTGAGCTGCACAGGCTGGTTCTGCAGGCTGCTAAGCTGAAGGTTTGTGTAGAGGCGGGGGAGTGCCTCTAGGTGATCAGGGAGAGCATCTAGAAAGAGCAAGGCAGGGCAGGAGGAAGGTTCCCTAAGCACGTGCTGCTTTGTGATGGCACTGTTATTTCTGTATTCTGTTCAGAAATGCTTTGTATAAAATTAAATCTATTAAGCAAGCACAGTATCATTGAAGACAGGATGTGAACCTTGATTGCTTCAGAAGCTGTCTAAATAGTTGACAAATACAGATGTGTAATTTAATACAGGCTGTGCTTAGAAGAAGAAAACATATGGTTAATCCGAAGAGGGGGTTTCTGAAGCAATAATTTTTTTACAATTAAGGAGGAAAATGATGGATCGGACACCTTGAAGCAGAAAGTTAAAAATACCTACTTCCCCCGCCCCCAACTCTTCATTTTGTCTGCAGCCTTTTTAGGCATAGCAGCCATGCAATTAATTGAAGCTCACTAGGAGCCTGTAATGAAAACTCTAACATCGTGTAGCTGCTTTCATTAATAATATCATTGTCTTTTGTCAACTTTAATAGCAATTGGGTTTATCCAGCTGGAAAAAGTTAGACAGAGACAGATAGACAGGCAAGTGTGTTTACTGTCAATTGACTTAAAAACAAATGCAGCTTTGCTGTTTAAATACATCAAACCTGACATTTTATTCTCTTTTTGGGTTCATTTTAAGAACTTTGTATGTGGATGCTGTCAGAATTTTGGCTAATGGGATGAAAAGGTGCTTGGGGAGGACCGTGGTTGTGACTTAAAGGGAGCTACTGGGCTTTTTTTGCTGTACAGATAAATGTCTTTGGCAACCCAAGAGAGCTAGAAATTGAAGGGAAAATTGAAATGGCCATTAATATTTGGCAAAAGTTTAAGCAAGCATTGTATTCTTTTATTGGGTTAACGATTCTGTAAAATGTGTGTCTCTAACGAGACTTTGAACCACATACTGTTAACGACTGTGTTAGTATGGGTTTAATTTCATAGCTGCGAGGTGCTAAATAATGTCAACACGCATATCAATGTATCTCTTGACAATCCAAACTTCCCAGTGAAGCGTGTTTATGAGTTACTGGTGGATGAGGAGTGCCTGGTGAAGCACTGAGTGCTGGAGCAAAACCCATCCATCATTATTATGCCACAAGCAGCTGTTGTGTTACTGCATGTCCTAGTTACCTTTATTTCCTCGTGCAGAAATTGTACCGTAAGTTATCTTACCACTAATTATTCAGTAATATGCTACTGGAAATGTACTCTGCTGTCACCCCTGTGTCTCTCATCATTGTGGTTTTGTGCTTCATTAGATAGTAATTGTCCGGAAGTAAAGGATCATCAGGTGTCAATCTCCGCAAGATGCATTGGTTTGCTATTCACTGCCGGATTAGAAAGCGATTGGACATTATTTTCATCATTTCTTCATTCTTTGGGCTTATAGCAGAGTGATTGAGTTAAATGACAGCCAGTTAACAGCAGCATTTAGTGATAATCGGGGAAGTAACAAGGGAGTGATTGCTTTATTGATGGCCACGCCGTGGCAGTTAGTCCAGCAGCGTGGCAACAACAAAACAGAACCATGTTTTGGCATGCTCAGCGTTGTGTGTAAGCAATGTTTATTTATGGGGTGCGGGTAACACATACTGTGCTCTACGACTGGGGGCTGTGGTGGTGAGCTATTTCAGCTCTTCAAAGGGAGAGAAGATTCTAGAAAGAACTGTGTTTCCTCTAAGAGGATCTGGTCTATTCAGCGTGAGCTGGTACGGCAATTTCTTGGAAGCAACTGTGTCATAAGGGAAAGGCAGATACCAGTGATCTCAGTAATCATAACTCTGTCTTTAGTGAAAATTAATACTGTTTAACAGTGCTGGAGATCTGGGGCTAGGCACAGTGATGGACCCCCGTTATTTCTAGGTAAAGCAGTGGAACGTGTATCAAAGGCACCATTAACTAAAAGCTCACAAGGGGATCTTGTCACTAGTGTCCCTATGGATGAGGAATTTTAACTCCTTGAGGCCAAAGAGTTCCTCCTGACCCATTTAATTATCTGTGTTTAGATAGATCTCTGCATTTGTAGGAAAATGGTGAGTTTACTGTTAGGGTTTTTTTTTTAATTAAATGGTTATTTTCTTTTGGAAAGGCATTACACCGAGAATTCTTGGTCAAGGTACCTATTTCTAGGGAGAGAGGTGAAAAGTTAGGTGCCATCCCGAGTCTGAAACTTGTGTTATTCACTGGCTCAGTGAATAACATATGAATTTGTGAGGATAGCTTGTCATTTAGTAGTGCTTAGTACTCTTAGGAGAATAAAGTTACTGTGCTTTTGAGATTGCTTCTTTTAAATAAGTCCAAACTGAAGAAAACCAAACCCAGTCATTCTGGCATGAGGCAAACACCCTGAAGTGTGTTCTGGCATGAACTCCAACACCTTGCAGCACAGATGTGCTCAGATGTGGATACACCTGCTGGCAGGAACTCTTAACCGCTGCACGTATAGTAGCACATCTGGCTGATGTTCATTTTTCCTCGAGCAGGAACGTCTGATGCATGTTTTTGGAGGAAAGGTGAAGCACAGCTGGGCTGGCAATATACAATTTGTGTTAATGAGGATGATCTTGAGGCATTTTTGAATTGTGTGATGTACAGGATAGCCAGGAATCGTGAAGGCTGGTTTATCTCTTGCTTACTGGGCAAGTGTTTTGTGCACTTAGCAAAGGGATTGAGCTACTTTATCAAAACTTGGTAGTTCTGCAGTGCCTGAACAGAATTAACTGCCTTGCTTTTTGTGTTCGTGGTTCAACAAGAAATCAACTTGAAATCAGTGCAACTTCTCTCTTATGAGTGCCGTCATGCTTCCATCACTTATGAGTTCAATTTTCAGTGGCTTTTCTTTGTTCCATAATTCACTTGGATTTGAATGTGTAGTGTGTGAAATTGGTAGAATTACAAAAACACCTCATAGATTCTTGTCTGTGGAGCTGTGACAACTATATTATCTCTAAGTTGAGAGAATTCTCCATTTAAAATATGCAAATGATCACTATCACATAATCACTTTCCAAAAGGGCACAGTGGCAACTGACAACTGCGGGTTTTTATTCCTCACTGAGTAGTTTTAAACATGTTGTAATAACAAAATTAATGTTTATTAATAGTATGTCAAGTGAAATGGCACTGATTAGGAAGCAATAGGGGCTGCGAGATGTTAACTTCCCTGGAGTATAAAATGCTGGCTGTCTTGTTTTAGCACGTAGTGGGATATATAGCATCATATAATATAACCGTATACATTATATAACCTCACATTAGCATGTACTGGCAACACCAAACAAATGAATATAACTTAACCCAGTGGAAGTGTCAGTGGAGATAAAATCTGAAAGAACTGATGAAGTTCATGTCTGTCTTGATAAGGATTTTTATTTTTTTTTTTTTTTTAGCATTACTTAGCTTTAGGATTGTGCTGAGGGAGGGGTGCCTCAGTGTATGGTGGTAGATATACTTGTCTTGGCATTTATTTGGTTTTTTTCATATACTATATTGCCTGTAGTAATTGAAAGTTGGACTTGAAAAATTGCATAACAATGACCAAGTTTTGTGAAAACAAAAACCTATGTTCTGGTTTTTGCTTAAGAGTTGAGTATATACTGCATTCTGATAGCTATGTACTATCCAAAGTACCTAACTGGGAAATCCTTTCTTTTTGTCTGAATAGGTGTATGACAAGCAAATGTTAAACTCTAGAGTGTTGACATTCATCCTAGTACTGCTCTTAAAAAAAAAAAAAAAAAAAAAAAAAAAAAAAAAAAAAAAAAAAAAAAAAAAAAAAAAAAAAAAAAGGCTGTTATGGTTAAGAACAATGCAATCAATGTTTCTCCTTGATACTTGGTTAGAGTAATGTCATATGCATGCCCAGAAATGAAAACATGTGTGATGCTTCCCTTCTGGAGTAAGGGGAAGGAGTTAGGACCAGAGATTATCGGAGAGCAAGTCTTATGAGAAGCGGGTGAGGGAACCGGGGGTTGTTTAGCCTGGAGAAAAGGAGGCTCAGGGGAGACCTGATTGCTCTCAACAACTACCTGAAAGGAGGTTGAGGTGAGGTGGGGGTCGGCCTGTTCTCCCATATGACAAGTGACAGGATGAGAGAAAATGGCCTTAAGTTGCACCAGGGGAGATCTGGGTTAGATATCAGGAAAAACTTCTTTAGAGAGAGAGAGGGTTGTGAATCGTTGGAACAGGCTGCCCAGGGAAGTGGTGGAGTCCCCATCCCTGGAAGTGTTTAAAAGTTGTGTAGGTGTGGCATGGAGGGACATGTTTTAGGGACCCTGGCAGTGCAGGGTGAATGGTTGGACTCGATGATCTCAAAGGTCTCTTCCAACCAGATGATTCTGTGATTATCCACGTGTGAAATTATCCACACCTACGAAAGGCCACGTGTGGCCTTTCTGCAGGAAATTACTTTTGGCAGTTCTCATACAATGCAAAAGATTTCACTTGCTTCAAAGTACACACTCTACAATTACTTGATGCCCAGTTTTAAGACTGTGACATGCACAGCCGATAGGTGCTTGGTGGCAGCGGATATCAGTTCAAGCTGTGATTGAATATTCTGTGACGGTATTTTGTCAAGTTGGGTCCTGTGGCTCCTCACTTAAGACACTTTTTAATCGTTTGGTAACTGTTCAGAATGTCAGTAGTTTTGCTCATGAGATTGTTGGGCTGAGAAGATTAATTATTGGTTTTGAAGGACTTAAATAGTGTTAGTAAAACACTGTAAAAATAAAGACCCCAAAACCAAAAGAACCCCATAACAGAAGACATCAATTTTGTCTTCACTGTAGGGTGCTACTGGAGTTTATTAATATGACCTACTAATAGTAGTAGTAACATGCATGCCTTTCAGCATAAGGCTGCAGATTAAATACTGATTAATCGCTTGCTGATTGAGCAGCGTCTGCCCTGAAGAACCATGTGGTCATGTTATAGACAGCTGTCATAGCCTGAAAGGGGGAGATGGGCACGTTTAGCTTTTGATGCTCTATCTTGCCACTTCAGTCATTTCAATTCGTGATTGTTTTGAGTTGAAGTTTTGCTTTTCTTTGCACTGTGGAACGTGAATCCCGTCCTACTTCTGCATTTCAGAGCACAAGACAAGGTGTTAGAAAATGGGAGTTAAAAGCCAGCAGAGAATAGCTGGGTATTATTTCACAGATATGTGTTTTCTCAGCAGCTAAATGAAATGTAGGAATATACAGATAATATGATTCTCTTAGAAGGATTTTTCTTTTGGTGGTTATTTTATTAGAACTTGATGACTTTTTGATCTTGTATCAAGAGTTTGTGTTTAATGTGAGTGTTGCTACTGGCAGTGACATCTAACCTCTGTACCAACTATCTGTTCATTCTCTGCACTATATAAAAACACGCTGGTGACAGCCCCTGTGTCGCTGTAGCGATGTGTTCATGTTTTGACACTCACTGTGCCTAATGTAGAGGTTTCTCAGCTTCCCTTGTGAGATGCAGTATCCAGTCAGCAGCTCCCAGGCTGCTGCTGGAGTATGAATGTGTGCTTGGGTGATAACGGAACGGCCGTTTAAACACAAATACCCGTTCATGGCATGTGTGACCAAAGTGATTTAGTTCTAAGTGCTCCTGTATAACACGCTTCCAGGTTATTTAAAAGGTATAGTGAGTGGTTCAGAGGTGCGCTGAACTGCTCAAAGTAATTGCTGTAATTGCAGCTACTGATCAGTGACATTTATTGATGTACTTTCCTGATTTTTTTTTTTTTCCTCATATCAGTGAATCCAGGTAATCCATCAACTACCTGAATTCAGGGCTGCCCACTACAAATGATGTTGGTTGGGGGGTGTGTGTGGCACAGGGGCAGGGTTGGCAAAAATAATTTCTATGGCAAAAGTAGAAAGAGCTTATGCTGCGTTTCTCTTCTGGTGAAGCCTTTTATCACCTTTTTGCTTATGTACTTTTTAGCTACATCATGATACAACCCATTGAAGAAGCAAGTGAAAATACTTTATTATTTGTGTTTTCCTAGCCACGTTAACAGATGTTGAGAGGAGATCAACAGTGCTTCTGTTGATACTCTTAGTCTGAACTCAACAGTGTTTCATGTTTTAATGTTTCTGAAACCTTAAAGGCTGAGAATTTCAGTAAAATCAATACAGACCAAAATCTGTCTTAATAATAAAGCAAGTTAATCACACCATACAATTCTTTCACCAGTATCTTTTCTAACATTTTGCTTTTCTCAAATCAAGAGGGTGACTGGAAAAAAATAGTATTTCTCTTTCAGAAAGATTTCTAAGGGTTCTTCCTGTCCTTCCCTGAAATGCCTTTTAAACAGAAGACACTTGTATCTCGTATAAGCAGGTGTTTAATGTGTTCTGTTAAAAGTACTATCCAGAAAGGTGGGATGGTGAGACCATAACAGCAATTACAACTGAAGCACATGCAACTTACTTAACTGAAACTTATAGGTGCTTTTAATCTAATATCTTCCAATTTTTATGAAATCCTTAAAAATACTTTTATCCCAGTTGAATGCAAAAAAGCTTAGGGGAGGTGTAGGCTTTTTTCAAATTGTAGGGAGAGCACTATGTGGAATTGCAGCGGATATTTCTTTTACAAGGTTGCACCATAAGGTTTTATCATCTATTGTTTCCCACTTCTTAAAGCAGAGTGAGACCTTCAGTGTAAATACACACTCCCAGTGGTTTTCTGTTTTTTCAGATCATTGAAGTGTGGGTGAGATTACAGGCCTTCAGACAAGGCTGGGCTGATGTTTCACTCGGTCAGTACTCTGTCCTCTTTCTCTTCCCATAAGCTCTGATTTGGCATGTCAGACCCAGCTGATTTGGAGAGGCAGACTGAGATTTCATTCATAATAAGTGGTTGACTAGAAGAACAACATACCAGAAGGTTTCCCTGCTGAGGACATAGGCTGTACAGTTCAGAAATAGCATGCTCTGCTTTTACCAGCCTCGCTGTCTCCCAGCCAGGGCAAGACATAAAGGGAAGTTAAGATCCTGATGGGAGTAGTAACGGGAAGTGGACAAGGACAAAAGGGGTTAATTTACCTTTTTTTTTCCCTTTGTGTCAGGTTTTCTCGTTTTACTACATCTTTTTTTCAACAAAGAGATGTATGTGATAAAGACCCCAAAAAACTAGTAGGGTATTTGCTGTCTGAAATTAGCTTTTTTTTCTGGAATTTGTTAGATTTCAAGTTTTTAAAGTCGGTTTTTTTAAGCAAGGTGTAGAGGCAGACTTAGCTCCATACTTGGGATTATAGTTTAGGAATCCACTACTTCAAGAATGCTTTTAAAAAATGATTAGTAACGCACTAATTATTATGCAGACAAGTATAAAAGACACAGGTAATTCACATGTTGCTTGTCAACAGGAATTACTGTGGATCTAGTGCATTTTTATTTTGTGCTGTATGTAAATAAGAGTCAAAACAAATTTATGTATTCAACTTCTTCATGTCTATTAAGCTGTTAAATGGAGCATTACTGAAAAAACAAAAGCTTAAACCATCAACAGAATTTGTCAGCGAATCTTTGAAAGAATGTCAAGATTTATATTTAAAATACATGATACAGTTTCTTTGCACAAAAAAAGATGCTGTTTAACCTTCTGTAACTCTTGGTGTTAAGTAAACTATTGATTTTTAGATATGACCTTATATGAATAAGCTGTTCTTCCTCTCTCTTAAAACCAAACAATTTGGCCTTCCTGATGTACATCAATTGTGCGCTCCATTAGATGTCACTTGTTGTAGGAAAGGCTACATAAATCATAAGTGTCTTCCCCAGAAGAAATTCAAATATGAAATTTTATTGCTTTTTTATTACTAAGCACATCACAGCATTATATTGTTTAATGAAATGTGACAGGCTTTGCTGCAGGAAGTATAATGAATACAACAGCTTTTTTGCATTTAACAAGATAAGGTGCCAGCATTTTATTTTCATGGTACAAAGTGATTGTTTATGTTGGAGACGGATATAGGAATTCAACATATATGTATATTTTTGCAGCCATCTGGTAACTTTATCGTTGTTTCCTTTATAGATCTTCAGAATGATAGTTTCTGGCTTTGGGAAAAAAAAAAAAAAAAAAGTTTCCCCAGTTAGAAAAAGATCCATTGTAAAGATTGCATGTAAATTGGGATTAAGGGATTAAGACTTTAGCTGATTTTATTTCCCTTTCTCCACCCTGCCCTGGGGAAAGTACTTGTGATTTCCAAGGCCATAAATGTTGCAAAATAGCTTTTTTTTTTCCCTCAAGCTTTAAAAATCTTTATTAAAGATGCATTAATAGTTAAAAAGATTTAAATATCAGCAGGA